>NW_012109075.1:994582-996453 GCF_000951045.1 Mandrillus leucophaeus
GTAAATGACGAGTTGATGGGTGCTGATGAGTTGATGGGTGCAGCACGCCAACATGGCACAAGTATACATATGTAACAAACCTGCACGTTATCCACATGTACCCTAGAACTTAAAGTATAATAAATAAATAAATAAATAAATAAATAAATAAAAAATAAAAAATTGAAGAAGACACCAAAAAATGGAAAGATATTCCATGTTCATGGATTAGAAGAATCAATATTGTTAAAATGTTTATACCACCCAAAGCAATCTACAGATTCAATGCAATCCCTGTAAAAATACCAATGACATTCTTCACATAAATAGAAAAATAAATCCTAAAATGTATATGGAACCACAAAAGACCAAGAATATCCAAAGCTATTCTAATGCAAGAATCACATTATCTGACTTCAAATTATATAACCGAGCTATAGTAACCAAAACATCATGGTACTGGCATAAACACAGATACATAGAATAATGAAATAGAATAGAGAACCCAAAACAAAATCCACATACCTACAGTGAACTCATTTTTGACAACGATGCCAAAAGCATACACTGGGGAAAAGACAGTCTCTTCAATAAATAGTGCTGGGAAAATGATATCCATATGCAGAAGAAAGAAACTAGGCCCCTATCTCTCACCATATACAAAAATCAAATCAAAATGGAATAAAGACTTTAAGACCACAAACTATGAAACTGATACAGGAAAACATTGGAGAAAATCTCCAGGACCTTGGTCGGGGCAAAAATTTCTTGACCAATACCTGACAAGCAAATGCAACCAAAGCAAAAATGGACAAATAGGATCACATCAAGTTAAAAAGCTTCTGCACACTAAAGGAAACAATCGTCAAAGTGAAGAGACAACCCACAGAATGGGATAAAATAATTTAAAGCTACCCATCTGAGAAGGATTAATAACCACAGTATAAAAGGATTTCAAACAACTCTATAGGAAAAAAAAATCTAATAATCTGAGCTAATAAAAAATAGGCAAATGATTTGAATGGACATTTCCCAAAAGAAGATATACAAATGAGAAACAGGCATAATAAAGGGTGCTCAACATCACTGATCATCAGAGAAATGCAAATCAAAACTATGATGAGACATCATCTCACCCCAGTTAGAATGGCTTATACCCAAAATACATGAAATAACAAATGCTGGTGAGGATGCGGAGAAAAGGGGAACCCTTGTATACTGTTGGTGGGAATGTATATTAGTACAACTACTTTGAAGAACAGTTCGGAAGTTCGTCAAAAAACTAAAAATTGAGCTACCGTATGATCCAGCAATCTCACTGCGGGGTACATACCCAAAAGAAAGGAAATCAGGATATTGAAGAGATATCTGCACAACTATGTTCGTTGCAGCACTGCTTACAATAGCTAAGATTTGGAAACAACTTAAGTGTCCATCAACAGATGAATGGATAAAGAAAATGTGGCATATACACAATAGAGCACTATTCAGCCATCAAAAAGAATGAGATCCAGTCATCTGCAGCAACATGGATGGAACTGGAGGACATTATGTTAAGTAAAATAAGCCAGGCACAGAAAGACAAATATCATGTGTTCTCACCTGTGAGATCTAAAAATGAAAACAACTGAACTCATGGACATAGAGAGTAGAAGGATGTTTATATGCTGGATTACGTTTATTGACTTGCGTATGTTGAACCAACCTTGCATCCCAGGGATGAAGCCCACTTGATCATGGTGGATAAGCTTTTTGATGTGCTGCTGAATCCGGTTTGCCAGTATTTTATTGAGGATTTCTGCATCGATGATCATCAGGGATATTGGTCTAAAATTCTCTTTTTTTGTTGTGTCTCTGCCAGATATTGGCATCAGGATGATGTTGGCCTCATA
>NW_012109075.1:998428-1012756 GCF_000951045.1 Mandrillus leucophaeus
TGTGTGTGTGTGTGTGTATATATGTATATATATGTGTGTGTGTGTATGTATATATATATGTGTGTGTGTGTGTATATATATATATAAAGAGAGTAGAAGGTTGGTTACCAGAGTCTGGGAAGGGTGGTGGAGAGCTGGATGGAACCTGGGGATGGTTAATGGGTATCATTAGAAAAAAATAGTTAGAAAGGATGAATAAGACCTACTGTTTGATAGCACAACAGAGTGACTATAGTCAATAATAACTTAATTGTACATTTTAAAATAACTAAAAGAGTGTAATTAGATTATTTGTAATATAAAAGATCAATGCTTAATGGGATAGATATCCTATTCCCCATGATATGCTTATTTCATATTACATGTTTTGATACATGTATCAAAACATCTCATGTACCCTGTAAATACATACACCTCCTATGTACCCAATCAAATCGAAAATTAAATTTTTTAAAAAAGTTTTAGATTTTGGAGCATTTCAGATTTTGCATTTTTGTATTAGGGACATTCAACCTGTATGTGCAAAAGCAGTGTGTTAGTAGTACCATGAGGAGTCGTGCATAGTGGGTTGTATTAATATTTGGAGTGAGTCAGTGTAGAAAAAGAACTTATCAGTAATAATGACGCCAAGATTGCTGAAGTTGATCAAGAATTGACTGGGAAGCTAGAATTCAGAATTAAAGCTAATGACAATGACCAAGAAACATAAGGGCATATCAAAGAAAGTGCTGGATTTCCTGCAATTACATAAGAACAAGTACTGGAGTTCTTTTCTTTAGATATTAAAAGAAAGCATAAGCCCAGAATGTTAGAGAAGTAGGAGACAGTCAATTTATATATATGAGGGGTTAGGAGCATAAATACATGCCCCTGGAGCATGGTGAATTTATAAATACTTATGTATTTAGAGTTTATATATTTTTCATTCTTGTACTTGGTCAGTTTTGCTGTCTTTAAATAAAGCTGTTCAAGATCTGTTTGCAATACCTTTGTATTTTGCTTGAGTGCACCAATTTTTATTTTAGATTTATAAAGTCTAATTATCATTCAATGTCTTTGTTCAAGCCCTAGACACATTTTTCCTTGTTTTCTTATAGCTCAATTTTCAAGTTAATGATTATAATGCTATCATGATTTTATATTACGTGTCTTATTAAAAACTACATTCACTAGTGTGTTCTGTGACACATCTAATTATTCACATAAAGGGAATCACTTTCAAAAAGTTGGGGAAACACTGTAAGCCAGAGTCTACAATTCACATTTAAAAACTAATAATCTCTGAGAGGTCCCACAGGGGAAGAAAAAAATTAACATGGATTTGAACTCACTTTTTACCTAAAACCTATTTATATCCCATGGAACTAATGTTCATTAAAACAAATAATCCAAAGTGTTTTTGCATTATCTCATTTATTCTCACAAATAAAATATTAAAAATGATTTACTAGTCAAGGGAGAAAAAAAATACATAACTCCAATTATATTTAAAGCATCTTTATATTTAAAGAGATTACACTAAAAGCAATGTGCACCTTTCATTCCATGAGAAATTAAATTTAATCTGACTTCTTGCATCTTATTCTCCACTTACATTTGCTGAGTATTTTTTCTTTATTCTCCTTAGTACGGTGTTAAATATCTACTGTCATCCACTGAACAAATATTTCAAAGCATTGCTTTTTTTGTATGAGTATTTTCTGTTTTTAATCCAGTATCTCACACAGTCTACATGGTTCCCTCTACCAACCATGGCCTCTATGGAAGATGATGAGGCATCAGTATCATTCTTTTGGTAACGAGACAAAATCACAAGTAACTCCTCCTCCCAAATTTGACCAACGTCTATGAGAAAGACACTTTACCTGAATTTATTGCTTCTTAATTCTAAACTTCTGGTCACCTCATTGCCCCTTGCCCCCTCCCAGCACCCAACAACACAGGCCCCTGAAACACCCTGGAGCATAGACAATCATGTATCCAGGCCAAATCCCATCATCAAGAGTTTAGAAATGAGAACACAGAAAGTTTATTTAGTCAAGATCATACAGCTAATCTTGGTTTCTCTGGCTCGTGGCTCAATCTCTGGTATTTTAAAGTTTCCAAGGCCAACGACTACTTCTTACAACATATGCAGACACTTACATATATACAGAAGCCAAACATATACCACATTTGGAAAAAGGCATCAGTGAGATATGTTACAGGACTGTTTACTAAAATAAAAATAAAATTACAATTCCAGAAATATTTTTCTTATGAAAAGTCAATAACAGTTTTTGTTTCCACATAAGATTTTTAGAGAAGATTTGCTTGTCTGTCCTGCACCTGCTCTAATGTCATGGAATGCCTGAGTCTCTTGGTGTCAATAACCCACATATTCAAGAATTCCCCAAATTTCATGCATGTTACAAACTATAATACTTTTATGGCATTGAATTTAAACTCTCAATACTGATGCACAAAAATTAGCCATGACAGTGCTTTTGGAGATATTGCAGCTAAACATGATAATAAAATACAATACAAAGGGATAAAAACCAAAGCTTATAGATACCTACATAATGAGATCTTCTATTCAGAATTACTATATATTTTATATTCACCATATTGACTTGTCTAGGGAAAATGGAGAAACTCTATCTTAGCTGACAAGTTAACTCTCCATATGCTTCCAAGAAACACGGAAATCTAGAAGATGAAGTCATTTGTCTGTGGATATTAACATGCACAATTTTGCAGATGTAAATTATTTGAGAATCTCTTAGAAAACAAAGGGAGTAGGATAAATTAGTAAGAGGATCAAATAAAAGTGTTGTTTAAGAGCTGAGTGGGAACTTGGTGGGATGATGCTCATTATCTGGGTGTCAGAATTGGTTGTTGAATTGAAAGATAAAGGAGAAATGATGGAGAAGATGATGATATTACCTGATAGAGGCCTACAGGAAAATGGAGGAGTAGTGTGAAAGTGATCTTTTTTGGAGAAAACTGAACAATATGTATTGTTGGTGGAAAATGGGCCTCAACAGAGTGAAGGATTCTTGTCATGGAAAAGATAGAAAAAGGGTTGGATAGTTACAGGGGAACAGCAATTCCAGAGTGGGGAGTGTGGACTGGATACAAGAGAATGAGGGAGCTCAGGATGAGCAGAAGGGTGGTGAAGCAATATTCATTAAGCACATTCTATGTGCCAGTCAATAGGCCAGGCTTCAAATTATTACCTTGCTGAAATCTTCACAGCAGCCCTCTAATGGGTATTTATCCCTGATTCCATATCCATGCTCTGCTTTCCCTCCTATTACAATGGCTGAAGAACTCAAACCCCTTTCAAAGGCTAGCACTGTCACTTGTCCTCTAAATCCCATCCCCTCCATTTTTCTTTTTATTGAAACATTCTCAATGGTATTCAAACATACTCTGCTCTCTCTTCTATTAAATAGGCAAATGCAACTCATCAACCTCTTTTTCTCCCTTGACTACTGCCCCATTTCTCTACTTCCTTTCATGGAAGAACTTCTCGAAAGAGTTTTTCATAATCACTTCATTTCCGCACCTCTAACTGACTTTTGAACATAACTAGAGGAGGAGTAGGCGGGGACACTCATTCCAAAGTGTCCAATTAAGCCCAGTCCTTCAAAAATATTATGTTGTCATGATGGCTGTTAAGAGTATGGTGAAAAGATATTAGAATAAGATGTGGGGAATCATGACCATGAGACAGATAAAGTAGTCAAAGGTTTCCCACCTTTTAAAAATGTACTTGATCCCCCACTAATTGCACAAACTCTGCCCCTCAGGCCTAGATACACCCACAGCGTCAGGCCCACACTTTTGGCTTCAATCCACTCTATTGTGTCCTCTATCCACTCCAATAAACTGAAACAGTTCTTGTTAGAGTCACCAATGACCATCAAAAATCCAATGGTAACTTCCCGTCCTCTTTATACTCAACCTCTCTGTAGCATCTGATCCTGTTAACCTTGTCTTCTTGAACCACCATTTCTGCTGGATTGCTCGATATCATACCCTCTTGGTTTTTCTCCTAGTTTACTGTCTAGTCACTCCCACGCTCCTTTATGTGTTCCTCTTTCTCTATCTGACTTTTAAATCTTGAACTGCAGGCCACTGGGGCAGAGGAAGCATGCACATTAGTGCATGGTGTTTGGTATCTCATCATACCACTTTGGTGGAAGAGCAGTGACTGTAGAACCTGTTTCTTTTTTTAACTTTGATTTTAGGTTCAGGAGTATATGTGCAGGTTTGCTATATAGATGAATTGCATGTCTCAGAGGTTTGGGGTACAGATTATTTCATCGCCTATGTAATAAGCATAATACCCTATAGATTGTTTTTTGATCCTCACCTTCTTCCCACCCTTCATCCTCAAGTAAGCCCTTGTGTCTGCTTTAGAACCTCTTTCTAGGTATATGATTAGTGACTGTACCCCCAGTGCCCTGTCTCCTGATGCTGGAGGATTATTTATTTATATATTGCATTAACTTCTAGTTCCTTCTTTGCACCTCTGCCTTCTGTCTGCATTTTGCATCCCTATAGGACTATGCCCTTTGGAATTTATCCTCCTGAATTCACTTTTTACTTAACTAAAGTAGCATATTAGAGAGGATAGAAAGGTAGTTTCAACAAGGGAATATCAATGTCTATAAGCTCTGTTGTCATATCAAGGAAAAAAATGACATATTTCAGTAGAATTAGGAAATGGACTTTATCTTGTTTAACGGCTGTGAGGTGGTAATTTATAAGGGAAGATTAAAGGAACAAAGTACATATAACTTGGCTTAGAGGGAGGTCTAAAGATCTGCAAATATCTCTAACTGTACAAACATTAGCAAGAGAAAATATTGATTCAGCTTAGTACAAGCTACAAGGTGCTGTAACTAAGAATAATGAAGTTAAATTTTAAGAACACAGAGAGGATGCCATGAAAATATTAGAATAAAAATAGAGTGAGCTATGGAATATTCTGCAAAGGGAAGCTTTTCTAATAAAGGAAAAACAGCTCTGTAAGATGAAACAAATCATTGTTATGCAAGATCAGTGACATCCTCAACTCCAAGTCTGCACAAATGTAAGAACACTAGTTTTCTATCTTGTGTTACGTTAATTGGGATGACAGTTCCTGTGCTTCTCAATATACCTATAAATAGGTTCTGGGTCAACTTCTGCCTGTAGATATTCCTTGATCTTTTAAAGACAATGATTACCCACTTAATTTTTTCACTTCGGAGTACATACAGAAAAAGTATTTGTGTGGCACACTGGATATCACGGTAGACTAGCCAGGGGCTCTGGCACCTCTGTCCCTGCTCAACCACTCCAAGGGCTGAGGGGATAGATATGTTGGCTAACCTGGAAGCAAATCTTGGCATACTAGTGTTCTTCAACACACTGGTTAGGAAGCACTGTGCTTTTCATTTAGACTTGGGAGGCAGCCAGTCTCCAACTCCCAACTTCCAATCCCTTCTTCTATTCCTCCTCTTTCACTACCTTCTTATGGCTCTACTGAAATAAGTCCCTTCCCTCTTTCTCCTTCCTCATTCCCTTCCCAAAGCAGGAAAAAGAAACATGTTTTGCTTTGATATAATCCAAACAATTTCTCCCAAGATCCTTACAATGTAGAAACAGAGCCATAGTCAATATATCCTGAGGAGGTAGGTAGGCATTGTTCTAGTTTTCTAGGACACATCTAGCTTACCACTACTGTTTACAAGTCTCAGTTGAAGGGAGGCAATGGTCAATTGTTACAAACTTAATAAACTGACCAATGAATATTTGCCTGGTCCATATTTAGGCTGTTCTTTTCATAATGAAAAGATCCCCAGTTTACTAACCACTAGCAAAGGCTTGTCTCCTAAAAGTTGCCAAGTCTAAACAGTAACAACAAACTAAAATTCTAGAATTATTGAGTCTGATTTTATGAGTATCAATTACAGTATTTTAATTATATATTCCTGATCATACTTAAGGCTGAGGACTATTTAAAATTTGGCAAAAGAAAACACAAGCCTTAGAGTACTAAGCCAAGTTGTATTGCTCAGGCCACTAAATGCATTAAACCTTGTACTCAGAACACTTGTATAAAGCCTGAAACACTTATCAGAATGTCAAAACAATCAGGAAGATAACAGTCTTTGCATCTGGCAGATTCAGTGGGATAAGTGGAAGGAGCACAGGACCAAGACTTAGTTCTGGGTTCTCTCAAGTCCTGTTCCTGTCATTTGCAAACATTGTGCACTTAGACCTACCGGATCCTCCCAAGTGTTAATAGTTTTGTATTTAAAGATTAATGTGGTTAGATATGGTGAATTGAACATAGGCCTGAATTTCTACTCCATCCCTAAACCCCAATAAAATGATATTAAAGGAATTAAAAGGGTATAACTCATTTTAAAAAGAGACAATGAGTAGGAAATGACATCAGACAGGGGATGGTAACAAAAATTTGGAAGATGGAAAGCAGATGGATAAGTGTTACACTGACTCAGCAGACCTTGGAAAAGCAATGCCTAAGCCTGAAGAGGAGGGGGATGCAAAGGCAAGAAGCAAGCCCATTTCCACCATAGAACCCCAGAAAGTTTCAAAAGTTGGAAATATCAAATCAATTTTCAGGCAGGGAAGTAGGCTGAGACTGAAAACACGTGACCTTATGAAATGTCTTTAAAGCAGTTAGACCCCTGGATATCTTTTCCACTCTGTACTTCCAGATAATTGAATCCTCCACTCCCATTCTGATTGGAGACAGAAGGTTTACTCTTTGGGGAGGCTTAACTACTCAGGCTCTAGGCTTAGGAACAGTAGGCCCAGCTGAGGACAGCGAAGATGACTTGTACTGAAAACAGGGAAAATAAGGGAAAGTCTACATAGTGAATAATGAATGTCCCAATGCCCTGTTTCCACTCAGTTTCCAGAAACAGGTGGCTAAACTTCTACCATGGTATAGATTGGACCCAGACGACAGATAACTCTAAGAGCAATACTTCCAAGTGGAACATGAGCCTGATAGCATGCTGATATCTTGAATGTGTAGTTAGAGGAGGTTTTCAATTATTCAGAGGATTTGGTGATGAATTAATTATTGGTACATAGAAAGCTAAGCAACTGAAAAAAATGAGCCAATTAATGAGCTCCAGAAAAATTAAAACGTTATACAATTAAAGAAAGGTAATCATAATAGAGCGAGTAGCTCAGCTATAAATAATGTGACATAATCAATAATATTGTAAACACTGAACTGATTTAACCAAATATGGTGTATGTGTTGGGTTGAAGGGGCCTTTTAGGAAAGTGGAATTCTCTTCTAATAGAAAGTCAGCAGGTACTACCTAAAACTGAATTTTAAAAAATAACACTGTAAGTGTATAATTTAGATATGTATGTGGAGGTAAACACCAGAAGAAAAACAGCAGAGGGTTGGATGTTGTTTGCTTTGGGAGAAAATACATCAGCAGTTAGATAGAATGGAGCAGGGGACTGCTCTTTGCGTTACAAGCCTAGTAGTACTGCTTGACTTTTATTGTATTTATTTATTTTTAAGCGACAGGGTCTCGCTCTGTTACTCAGGTTGGAGTGCAGTGGTGTGATCATAGCTCACTGCAGCCTTGAACTCCTGGGCTTATGCAATCTTCCCACCTCAGCCTCCTGAGTAGCTGGAATTACAGACACATGCCACCAGGCTTGGCTAACTTTTTAAAATTTTTATTTTATGTATTTCATAGAGACAGTGTCTTGCTCTGTTGCCCAGGCTAGTCTTGAACTCCTTGCCTCAAGAAATCCTCCTGCCTCAGCCTCCCAAAGTGCTGAGATTACAGGTGTGAGCTACTATACCTGGCACTGTTTGACTTTTTAGAGTATGTACATTTATTACTTAGATTAAAAAATTAATCTTAAAAAGTTATTAAATTTGGCTAAATAACTTTTGATCTTTCCTATTTTGAAAATGTAATGACTATGCAAAACATTGATAGTTTCTTCTGAGAGCTTGAACCTCACACTCTTTCATGAAATTAGTTACTACTTAGGAAGAGAAAACATTAAGATTTCCAGATCCTCATAGACTTCCTAGTACATGAAGTGCTCAAGTTACTCATGTGGTTTGTTTAAACTGTAGTGAAAATTTAGTTTGGTGCATTTACTTTCTGCCACAGATATATGACTGTTTCTACTTTGGATATTGCATGACATTCACATATATGCTAATCCTGAAAAATAGATGGAGAGCAAATGTGGCTTGAAGTAACCAGGAATTGAAAGCCACCATGAATAGTGTTAGCCTGACCCAGGAGAGAACTTTTTATGTCCCATGAATGACTCTTACCCTATTTTTCAATAGTGGCTGCACTCTGATCTGAATTTCTCCCTGGATTGCAACTTTTATTTCCTTCTCTTTGCTTGATTCTCAGCATTTACTGAAAAACATCAGTTACCAGTGCTTACAGACATCACTAGCAGTAATTATCAAATTCCAGACTAAACCTACCTTTTGCTTCCTAGTGAATCTAAGTGCTGATTCTTCTCTCTCTCTCATTCCTCTTTGTCCAGTCCCTGCATTATATTCAGTGCAATGCATTAAAAAATATACTTGACTCACTAAGAACCTTGGCTATAATTTTAAATAAAAGAGGTTGGTGACCATCAGCATTATGTGTAAGTCCTGTTTTCTGGTAGGTTTGAGCACAGTGTCAATTCTTGTATTTTTACTAATTGCTATTCTATTAGACACCATTCACTTTTCATTGTCCTTTCTCTACATCGCCTACTTTACCTACATAAGCACTAAACTTTTTTTTTTTTTTGGTGCTAGACCTAGTAAAAGGGCCGACACAAGCAATTTGTCTTGGGCATTTCTCCATCTCCCTTATTCTGCTGCCTTCCTCCCATTTGGAGATAGAACCTTTCACATGATCGTAAACCCCATCCTGCCCTCTCCCTTCACTCCTGAATATCTAGAAATTCCCAGTAAAATTCGTTCCACATACAAGAAAGCATCCCATATCCACACCTATCTCACCCTCCCATGCCTAACAGAACTTAACTCCCTGGATTTCCATTCAGCTTGAGCTATGTTCTCTGCTATGGAACTGAAACTGAAAACCTAATTCAAATGGTAAGGGTTGAGATTCATTCAATATAATTCCCCTCCCAGGTAACAGCTGCAACTTTATGGGCTCCTTCATTCCGCATTACCCAAAGAAAGCATAGGGGCGGTGTGTGCGTGTGTGTAGGAGGGGATGGTAAATAGCAGACAGCAGGGGAGGAAGGGGGTTGGAAGGTGTTTCCGGTGCCTTTTGCTTCTCATCATGTGCAGGGAGTTGCATACATCCCTTACATAGAGAGTTCTTTTATTTTTGAATATAGACTTAATTTGAATATTTGAATTTGGCTTAAAAGATGATGCATATCTAGTAGACACCATTGAATATTATTCCAAAAAGCATCACAGCTTTAGCAACTCATATTTCCTTCAGGCTTTCTTTTTCAGATTAATTCAAACTAATAATTTTGAACCTCTGTATGCTTGGTATGCCATCTTACTCTGTGTAAAATTGGCATACTGTTTTAGCCAATTAAAACAGAAAATATTTCTGTTTTGGTTTTAATTGATTTATCTACTTATTCACTTATTATTATTTTGGCAAGAAAGGGAGTTCACTTCCCTGAACTATTTCCTTTGGATTGAGAATTCTTGATGTTAGGTTGAATGTTAACGGTTTTCAGTCCAGCTGTAAATGATGCAGGATTCCTATGCTCTAGGGAGATTTGAGAAAGAATTAAGTACGAATACCTCCTCATCTGCTTGTCTTCTATTCTAACAAGAGCTTTTGCTCATTTAAAAGTGCCTGCTCTAGCTGAATTCTTCTCAGAGTGAACACTTCAGGATTATGCAAGCAGGCTAGGTAGTCTCCTCTGATTCAATATTCATACCTTTGAAAAGAGATATAATGTGATGAAAAATAGAAATGCTAACTGAAGAACAACTATTACTTGCTATTACCAGGAAAGACTGGATGACATTAAAGAAAATCCCAGATTAACCATGTGAAAAAACATGGTTAATCTGGGAAAAGAAACTCCTTCTGGGAGTCAGCAGATTGAGGGAAAAGAAGAGAGATAGAAAGAAATGGCAGGTATATAACAAACCCAATAAAGGCATGGTGACTCAACAGCCTGAAATATCTGTTTTAGAAACGACTTCCCAGACCACCACTGAGACCAGTGCCGATGCAGAAGTGAGCAAGTAAGGAAACAGCTCTGTAAAGGAAGAAGGAATAGAGATCACATCTCAGGAGGAGTGTCCATTGTGACAGTCTAGGTAAAAGAGAGAGAGGAACCACAGCTGTGAGGGGACACGTCGGTTGCTCAAAAGATATTAATGAGGTTTTCATGACATGTGTCAGGAAGCAAATGACAGGGGAAGAGTCCACTTAACAATGGAGCATTCAAAGGCGTGTAAAAATTTGCAGCACTGCTTCAATATTATTTCACTTACTTGATGTATTTTCATGCTTAATGAACTAAATCACTGGACTGATTTGTTTAGGGCAGCACTGTCCAACAGAAATATAATGTGCATTACATATAGAAATTTTAAAATTTCTAGTAGCCAAAATAAAAAAATATAAAATAAAACAAGTAAAATCAAATTTAATAATTTAACACAATATAGTAAAAATTACCATTTTACTAACTAATCAATGTAAAAAAATCATTGATGAGATATTGTATATTTCTTTTCACACTGATACTTCAAAACCCAGTGTATATTTTATAATTACAGCATATTTCAATTTGGACTAGTCCTATTTCATGTGCTCAATAGTCACATGTGGCCAGTAGCTGCCATAGTGGACAGTGTAGGTTTAGAGGAACTCATCTTTGCATCACTACCTATGAGGTAGTCTTGAAAACAAAAAAAAAAAACAGAATATGATTAAGCCACTAGATCTGAACTGTCCAACACAGTCAACACTAGCAACATGCAGAAATTTAAATTAATTAAAACTACAAATCCAATCCCTCAGTTGCACTAACCCCATTTTTACTTCTCAATAACTATGTGGCTAGTGGCTCCTCTGTTGGGCACCACAGATTTACAGACTTAATGCCTTTATCTTCTAAACTGAAAATTAGAGAACAATGTCTAAATCCTTGGCAGGTTGTGTCATCCTTGATGAAAACAAGCATTTCTCCTTTTTCATTTCATTCCAAAATCCCCTTTTACCCTGTCAACTTGTTCCCACCTATCCCCTCAATAAAACATTACCATGGTCTTGCCTGCAGGATGCAAAATTGTTTGAGAGAGTACTGAAAACTCAGTCATGAGGGTAGCCTTTCTTACTAATTACGTTTTTTTTTTTTTCAAGTTTCATAGAGACCTGTGGCATCTTGTGTTTAGAATATATAGCACACCTGGTAAAGAGTGGTGAGGAGTGGATTTCTGAAAATGCTGACATACCTTCAAAAATATTATAATCTTAGCTGGCGCTATGACAGTTGTACAATGTACAGTTTGGAAATTAAAAAGAAGAGAAATGAAAATATATAGCAGCATTCATTTTTACCTGTTCTTCGTGTTAGGCAGATTTTCTTTTTTTTGTGGGTGCTCTGGGCATTGTTCTAACTTGGTATTTGCAAGTCAATGGCAAGGCCTATTCAGTGCTGAGGGAATTACATAGTCACAGACAATTAGTCTTTTAAGAAGTCTGCTGCTTGGAAATTTGCCACTAAACTCAGTATAGCCTCAGCACATAATGTAAATTCTTAATGATTATAACTTTTCTAAATTCAGCCCTTAACAAATCTCACAATAGTGTTTTGAAACTTTTAAATCAAACATAACCCAATTAGGTTCGTATTTGATTAAACTGAACTGCCACTTCACTGAAGTGTTTAAATAAATCAACATTAATATGCTTTTATTACAGTAAATAAAGTTACTTCTATATAGTTGAAATGTCAATACTCACACATAGCTCCTGAAAATTAAGTGCTCCCTGCACTTTGAATAACGAATCCAGTATTAATTGGGGAAAACTATTGATTTCTTTTTATAGGCCTGTGGAAGTACTTTGCCCCAAAATTCTATAAGTTCTTAATTTAAAAAAATAGTAAACTGAATATCTGTTAAATTCTGAAACTACTGTCAGAGTTGTCCTTGTAGTGGTTCTGATTCATGGCCTTTTCTCCCTAAAATGCAATACAGACTGATCTTTCAAATAATAGTTATAAAGAATCTTTTTTATTCTAATTGAATAAAATTGTTAGAAGACTCTTGGATGCTTTGCTTCCCACAAAATACTTGCATTGTGTGTCCAATAATAGATTTTCTCTAGCAGATAGTCATTACTAAAGGTTAACTAGCATCAAGTGCTGGAAAAAAATCCTGTTTCTGTTCATAGGTGCAGCATGGTGAATTCCAATATCTCATCTAAGGGATGAAAAGTATGCTTTTTGGAAGTAGGACTCAGTACAGCTTTCCATTTTTCATTTCTGTTGCTATTCTACAGGTAGTTGCTATAAGATGATGCTACATTTTTTATGACATTCACAGTTTTACATTTCATTGATATTCTGTCTTTATGTATACTTTAGCAATCTATTTGACTTTTGACTGGTTGTCTGAATCCTCTGTAGGATGAGTCTCAAAGTAGCCTAAATTCTTATTTAAGTACTCTCTAATGGTGTATTCCTTACTTTTAAAAAGTTAAGCCTAAAAGAAGTCTGCCTTGGAACTCTTGTTTACTGGAAATAGATATTTACACATTTTTGTTACGAGATCTTTGGGGTGTCGATTTTCTTCCCAAAACCTCTGTGGCCAGTGCACCTTTGCCTGAGATCTTGTCCTTTTCCCAGGTCCAGGAAGAATGAGGTACACAGACAAGAAAAGGGTGAAGAAGTCAAAGAAGAGCTTTGCTGTTAGAACAGCTCAGAGGAGACCCACAGTACCTAGATCCTCTGAAGGCAGGTCATCCCGAGTGTTCAGCTCTCAGCAGAGAGGAGGCCCTGGAGAGGGTGGCTTTTCTCTGCAGGCAGATTGTACGGACATCTCTGCAGGTCCCTGAAGCTCTCAGCAGAGGGGGTAACTCCTTTGTACAGCTGGTCATCCAGTTGTCTCTCAGACCTCTGCCCTCTGCCCTGCTCCGAGTTGGGTGTTTTTATGGACCTCGGAGGAGAGGAAGTGCGTGCTGATTGGTCCAAGGGAAGCCATGGGAGGGCCCAGAGCAGGCACTCTAAGTCCCCAGTCCAGTGGGTATGCAGGACTAGCAGCTGGGCCCCCAGCCTTCACGACCTCCCTGGCCTGAATGTGGGGACCTACTGGGGACCCACCCCTTTCTGCCCAGTTATCTGTCTGCCTCCTACTGCCATTCATGGCCCTGGGGCTAAGCCCCAACCTCGCTCCCACATCAGAGCAGGCGCCAGGAGAAGAGAGGTCAGGCAGCGGGAGCAGACACCCCGAGCCTGCAGGGATTGGGAGGTCATTTCTGCCCCCTGAGGGTGCAGGCTGCAGAGATGCACAGGTCCTGTGCATTGGAGGGCAGACGCAGCTGCACCCAGGGAGCTCCTGCCCAGCCAACTCAGAAGGGGTGGGGCCTCTGCTTGTCCCTGGCTCCTGCTTGCTCCATGGAGTAGGAGGTCCAGGTCTTCAGCCGCAGCTGCATCCAAGAGGGCAGATCCTCCCAAGAGCACAAGGAGGGTCGGATCCACAACACAGTTTGGGCAGCTGTAGCCCCGCCCAAGAGGGTAGGGCTCCTGCCTGCTCCAAAGAGCAGGAGGCCTGGGTCTGCAGTCATGATTTGGGCGACTGCAGCTGTATCTGGGGAGCTCCCACCCTAACTCAGAAAGGGCGGGGCTCCCACTGGCTGCATGGAGTGTGCAGCTCCAACCATGCATCCCTGTTGTAGCCAGTGTGATGGCAGTAGTCACTGCCATCAGTTTCAGCTAGAACAACTATGATTAATTAGAATTAGCCTGGGAGTTGAACGAAAGCACATGACCACAGAGAGGGGAACAACACACACCAGGGCCTGTTGGGGGTGGAGAATGAGGGAACGGAACTTAGAGGACAGGTCAATAGATACAGCAAACCACCATGGCACATATATACCTATGTAAAAAATCTGCAGTTTCTGCACATGTATCCCATTTTTTTAAATTTTATTATTATTACACTTTAAGTTCTAGGGTACATATGCATAACGTGCAGGTTTGTTACATATGTATAGTTGTGCCATGTTGGTGTGCTGCATCCATCAACTTGTCAGCACCCATCAACTCGTCATTTACATCAGGTATAACTCCCAATGCAATCCCTCC
>NW_012109075.1:1014406-1022201 GCF_000951045.1 Mandrillus leucophaeus
GCTACCTGACTTCAAACTATACTACAAGGCTACAGTAACCATTTTTTTTTTAGAAGAAATAAAGGGACAAAAAAGAAAAAAAAAGAATTAGCCTTTGTTATGAGTGACAGAAAACTTTAAATAAGAGTGGCTTATACAATATATGTTACTTTTCTCATGCATTCAAGTGCAGAGGTATATAACAGGACTGGTATGGGCTAGCTCTTTGATCTTGCAGCAATTCCATGCTTAGCCTATATTCTAAGAGATACCTCATGGTCAAAGAGGCCTTCCTCTAGCCATCATGTCTGCATTCTACCCAGCAAGGAGTAAAGGGAAGAGAAGGACAAACTACTCCCTTTAAGGACATTCTCAGGAGTTGCATGCTCTGCTTCCACTTAGATCCCATTGTCTGGGACTATCTTCCAGCCACAACTAGTCATAAAGAGAACTGGAAAATACAGTCTTTATGCTGGGTGACTATGTGTTCAGCTAAAAATTTGGAATTCAGTTATAATGGAACAAAAGCGATGTTGAAAGAAAAGTAGGTGTCTGTGTAATACTGTTCTCTGGAATGGAACTCTTGGTCAGCAAAAGACCATACTGTGAGCCTGGGAGCTACTGTCAGAAAAATAAAGAAAGCAACTAAGATTCTGTTAGAACTTTCCAAAAGAAGTACTTAAACTACCTTTATTTTATTTCTTCTGGTTTGGTATTTTTTCAGAGTCCCTCTCACCACAGCATATTAAAATTCCTGCTGCTCTCATAGACCTTAAATTCCTTGGATTTCAGCTGTTTCTTTTTTTCAACTTTAAGTTCCAGAATACATGTGCAGAATATACAGGTTTGTTACATAGGTATACATATGCCATGGTGATTTGCTGCACCTATCCACCCGTCATCTAGGTTTTAAGACCCACATGCATTAGGTATTTGTCCTAATGCTCTCCCTCCACTTGACCCCACCCACCGAGTTGCCCAGATGTGTTGTTTCCCTCCCTGTGTCCAAGTGTTCTCATTGTTCAACTCCCACTTATGAGTGAAAACATGTGGTGTTTGGTTTTCTGTTCCTGTGTAAGTTTGCTGAGGATGACGGTTAGAGGAATCAGTTGGAAATGCAGAAATCACCTGCCTTCTGCATTGGTCTTGCTGGGAGCTGCAGACCAGAGCTGTTTCTATTCACCCATCTTGTCCCCTCCCCTCAGCTGTTTCTTATCAAAACTTCCTGTACTGCCTTAAGAAGTTACTTTCCAATTTTCCACCCTAGCATAATGTATCATTTAGAGGAAAAAAAGCTGAGTTCTTTTCTGGAAATGCCTGAAAATTTCATTCTTTTCCATTTTGCTTTTTTCTTTTGCCACACCTCTGCTGATGTTAAAGCTACCTGTACAACCCCAAATTAATTGAAGTTTTGGAGTTGATCAAGTAATAATAATAATAGCCACTGTGTTTTGAGTGCTTACTGTATGCCAGGCACCCATGCTATGGGTTTCACTTACATTGTGTCATTAAGTCTTCAGAACAACTCGTTAAGGTAGGACTATAGATGAGGAAACTGAAGTCCACAGAGATTCCATAACTTGCCCAAATCCTCACAGCTAGTCGTGATGGAGTATAGAATTTATACCTAAGAAAACAGAATCTAGAACCTCCTCCTCTCCCACACCCTGATTGGTTGATATTACAGTATGCCCTCACTTAATATATTCATCAATAGATTCTTGGAAACTGTGACTTTATGAAAAATGGCATATAACAAAACCAATTTTACCATAGGTTAATTGATATAAACAAATAGAGTTAAGTTCTCACAGTATACTTCTGGTAAAAAAAAAAAAATCAACAACCTTTTAAATAAAACCAAAACACTTATAATATTAAACAATGAAGTAAATGTGAGCAACACTTACATTTTTAAAAGATTTAATTAGCCAGGCATGGTGGTGTGCACCCATAGTCCTAGCTACTTTGGGGGCTGAAGTGGGAGAATTGCTTAAGCCTAAGAGTTCGAGGTTACATTGAGCTGTGATTGTACTACTGTACTCCAGCCTGGGTAGCAGAGTGAGACTCTGTCTCAAAAAATAAAATAAAATAAATAAAAACAAAATAATTATTTACTCACTGATTCCAGTCCAAGGTGGCAGGTGGCCAGAGCCTATTCTGGTAGTTCAGGGTCAAAGTGGGAACCCTCCCTGGACAAGACACCATCCCATCACATGGCACACTAATACACACACTTACACACACACACACACACACACACACACACTCACACTGAGACCACCTAACGTGCACAGCTTTGGGATGTGGGAAGGAGCCAGAGTACCCAGAGAAAACCCACATAAATATGGGGAGAATGTGTAATCTCCACACAGATAGTGGCCCTAGCCAGGATGCATTTTTTTTTTTCATCATGAATGAAACGATGTTGCTTTGATGTTCAAGAAACTGTGGTATTGTATATGGAAAAATCTAGATCTGTGCTGTCTGATATGGTAGCTGCTAACCACATATGTCTGTTTACTTTTACTTATTTGTTTGCTTACTGAAGACAGAATCTTACTATGTTGCCAAGGCTAGCCTTGAACTCCTAAGCTCAGTCATCTTCCCATTTCAGCCTCTCCAGTAGCTAGGACTACATGTGCATACCACCACCTCCAGCTTATTTGCATGTACAGTTACGTTGAAATTAATTTTAAAAAAACCTCTCAGTTCTTCAGGCACACAGCCACATATATGCTAATTAGATACACGTGGCTAGTAGCTATTATATGAACAGTGCAAATATGAAACATTGCTATTACTGCACAGAATTTTCTTGGACAGTACTGATCTAGATAACCCTGCTCCTAACCTAGATTTCTTTTTAGCCTAAATTGTGTGACTGTCTGTGTAGATATGGCCAAAGAGAAATAGGTGCAGCCTCTTAAAGAAGATATTTGAATTTATCATTCTTCCCCATACATCTCACTATTGTAAACAAATATTTAAGTGAAAAATATGAATATTCCTTGAATATTATCTCCAAAATTATCAACCCATTAAGATATCCTCATTATAACACTATTTGTTATGTATATGTGAGTATTCCGCTTGTGAAATCATGTCAGACATATTTCAATTCTACATAGTTGTCTTAGTCTGTTTCGGCTGCTATAACAAAGTCCCATAGACTGGCTGGCTTACAAACAACAGAAATTTATTTCTCACAGTTAAGATCAAGGCACTGGCAGATTTGGTGTCTAGTGAGGTACTGCTTCCTCGTTCATAGACAGCAGTCTTCTTGCTGTGTCCTCACATGGCAGAAAGAGCAAGGGAGCTCTTTGGACCTCTTTTATAAGGACACTAATCCCATTAATGAGGACTCCATTCTCATTATCTGATCACCTTCCCAGAAGCCCCACCTCCTAATAGCATCAAACTGGAGATTAGATTTCAACATATGAATGTTGGAGGAAACACAAATATTCAATCTATAGCAATAGTTAATGTCTGATATAACACAGCTGACATACATAGCATTCATGGCATCTGTGAGCCCTTTTAGCGTTATAAAGAATAAGTTGGTTCTTATTTTTTTCAGCATTACAGAGTGAATGTTTTGACTGGCAAAACTAAAATAATGAGGAACACAAAAAGACTTATCTGTATATAGGAACCACACACAATCATTCTAATCTTATCCCATTGGCTATTTTATGATTTAATATTTAAATTGAAATCTACAAAGTGAGTACTTAGTAAAAAGACTGGATTTGTCTGTGAATTTGATGCACAAATGCAAAATCTTATTCTTTAGAATTGCCCATAGTTACAACTCCAAAACCACTGTAGGAAAAACCCCCAGTTTCACTAAATCACTCTGGCTTTTTTCTGAAAAAGCCCAATGGGTTTGCCTAGTTGGAAATTCTATATTAAGAGATTCCCCTGGTAGTTGGCCAGGAAAAGAGCAACCAAAATGACTTAATACACTACTGCATTCAATTAGGTCCACTTTTTCTTCTTTCAAAGGTGAAAGGAGAAACATTTAACTTTAAAAAGCAACATCTTCCTATAATTTGAATAGCTATTCTTTGTCTGCTTAAGAAAACATTCAGAACAGAAATTGCAAATACCTCACTTATTATAATTTTGAAAGAAAAAAATGACAGGTTTCTTCTAGTGAATATCACAGTCAAATTAATGATTTCCCTACATATATTTCTTATGAATATATGTAGCTCCAACTAAAAATAATAAAATGTCATATTAAAAAGGCAAATATTCTCACCTCCATATACTGGAATTCTTCTTTGCACTAGCAGGTCTTCTGGAAAATCTAAATTTGCATTTCAATCAAAGAACATCAATAATTGGACAGAGCAGACTGATGATCTTTCAAAGTTCCATTTCAACGCATCTCTGAGATAAAAGAGGACTTCTGACAATTTTCAGCATCCTGTATTGCATCGTTTATTTTGAAGTATTATATAAAATCCAAAAATATGTTTTATCATTATAAAATGCATAGCTCTGAACTGGTTTTAAAAATAAGCATCTTAACAGGTATGATAATTATAGTACCAATCTGAAAAAATCAAGAAATTTAAGGTTGGGAGAAACAGTTAAGATCATCTAAACCACAGAAAACTCACGATTATCATTGGATGTAGTAGATCAGACCCTGAATTCTGAAGGAGAAAATGTGGCTATAAGTCTCAGCTCTGAGATTATTTGTGAGACTTTGTCTAAGTCACTTTCTCTTCCCCTGGACCTTTGTTTTTCTACTCTGTAAAGAGAAACTTCTTTCATATCTAAGGTCTATGTACACTTTCTTGCTATCTGCCAAAAGTTAAGCAGCCAGTTATATAGTACTTTAGCAGACTCTACTTCAGTAAAACACTAAATTAGCTAGACTATATTATTATTAATTAAATTTGGAGGAAAATGAAGCTAAATCCCAAGCAAGCTAATATCGGGAATTCATATGATGAAATGGCTTCCAGGAAATGTTTTTAGGTCAAAACACAGTCCTAGACATTATAATTTTTCATCTCCTGCTCTGTAGAGTGAATATCAATGTGCATGGTGATGACCATGAAGTTCTGAATGGCCATTATTGCCCAGTAACAATGCAGTCCTATGTGCTAGATTGCATTGACTTGAGCTTTAACTCAATTTGCCTGGGCCATTTAAAAATAATTTTAAACAAGAGTTGAAAGCAACAAAAATGCTTTCTGCTCAACTTTTGTTCGACAATTCAATTACCTACAATACCCTATTCTGTAAGCATACTAGTTAATCAAGGTTTTACTGTGCATTCTTTAAACTAGCAAGTTAGTTAATTAATTGGAGCAAGTGAATTGTTTGGCCAGGCTAGATGTCTGCACTGATGTAATTGCTTGGACTTTATTGTTATGTTTAGTAAGGAGCAAAATTGCATGAACAGTGACATGTGTATGTTTGGCTAAGGAAAAGACACTTTATTTATGGTGAGAATGGTCAGGCTTTAGCAGAAGTAGTTGAATTTGCTATATGATACCCAGATTATACAGTTTACCAGCTAATCCAGTAAATGATCCTGAAGCCTCCTTACCTATTTCTAGGAACACTTATTAATGAATTCTCTTTTTTGGTCTTATTTCCTATGCCAAACAGTAATCTAGCTACCTCCATCTATCAGATTCCCCTTATAATGAAGGAAACAGCAGGATCTCTCTATTGTGGGGAAGGAAGTGAAACTGTTCATCTTTGTATCTCTACCACAAACCACAGTATCTAGCACATAGTAGATGATTCATAAATGACGAATAAACTAAACAATGGATTATTTTTGACTGGTTATTTTATTTTTTTATTATTATTTTTCTTTATTTATTTATTTAGAGACGGAGTCTCACTCTGTTGCCCAGGCTGGAGTGCGGTGGCATGATCTCAGTTCACTGCAACCTCCACCTGCTGTGTTCAAGCAATTCTTCTGTCTCAGCCTCCCAAGTAGCTGGAATTACAGGCATGCGCCACCACACCCAGCTAAATTAATTAATTAATTAATTTATTTATTTAGGAGACGGAGTCTCGCTCTGTCGCCCAGGCTGGAGTGCAGTGGCCTGATCTTGGCTCACTGTAAGCTCCACCTCTTGGGTTCACACCATTCTCCTGCATCATCCTCCCCAGTAGCTGGGACTACAGGACTACCACCATGCCCGGCTAATTTTTTGTATTTTTTAGTAGAGATGGGGCTTCACAGTGTTAGCTAGGATAGTCTTGATCTCTTCACCTCATGATCTGCCCCCCTCAGCCTCCCAAAGTGCTAGGATTACAGGCGTGAGCCACTGCACCCGGGCTAATATTTTGTGTTTAGTAGAGATGGGGTTCCACCATGTTGGTCAGGGTGGTCTCAAACTCCTGACCTCAGGTGATCCACCTGCCTCAACCTCCCAAAGTGTTGGGATTACAGGCCTGAGCCACCACACCCGGCCTGATTGGTTATTTTAGATGGTAGAGTAATAATTGCTCTTTCAGGGACAGTTTTGTAGTCATCTTACATGAGGTTTCTCAAACAAATTTGGGCCAGGAAGAAACAACATGTTACCTGAATATATGTGGAAACTTACCTCTTCCTTTCTGTGGCCCTGCTGTCAATAAGAGAAAATCAGTCAAATCTTTGATAACAAATGTCTATCATAGTTAAAGACACATAGTAGAGATTCAATTAAATTTGTTAGATGAGTATATTGGAAACAAGGGCAACTTAGGAAATAAAGGTAGAGCCATTTTGAAGATTTTTTTTCCTTTCCTCCAGAAAAAAAAAGGAATGTATGACTTAGAACAATTTAGATAATATCATTGATAACGTGGAGAAGGTATGCACATGCAAGGAAAAAATTTTTCTGTTAAATATGAACAAGACATGGCACCAAGTGAGGAAGATGCCATGTCAGTTTCCATGATGGAAACCAAATATATTAATAAGGGTAATCACAAAGGCAGTTTTTGTACTAATTACAGTTAACCCTTGAACAACATGAGGATTTGGGCGGTGACACCCCTTGCAGTAAAAAATCCACGTATAACTTAAAAAAAATGTGAATACACAGTAGATGTATATATTTTGGGGATACATGAGATATTTTGTTACTATCATACAATGCATAATAATCACATCAGGGCAAATAGAATATCCATCGCCTCAAGCATTTATTCTTTGTGTTAAAAACAATCCGATTATATCCAATTATACTCTTTTAGTTATCTTAAGATGTAAAATAAATTACTGTTGACTAGTCATCCATTGTGCTATCAAATATTAGATCTTATTCATTCTATTTAACTATATTTTTGTACTCATTAACCATCTCCACTTCTACCCCACCCCCAGTACCCTTCAGAGCCTCTGGTAACCATCATTGTACTCTCTATCTCCATGAGTTCTGTTTTAATTTTTAGCTCTGACAAATGAGTGAGAAAATGTGATAATTGTCTTTCTGTGTCTTACTTATTTCACTTAACATAATGACCTCCAATTTCATCCATGTTGTTGCAAATGACAGGATCACATTCTCTTTTATGGCTAAACATTACTTCATTCTGTAGATGTACCAGATATACCAAATTCTCTTCTCTTTCCTTCTCTTCTCTTCTCCTTTCCTTTCCTTTCCTTTCCTTTCCTTTCCTTTCCTTTCCTTTCCTTTCCTTTCCTTTCTTTCCTTCCTTCCTTCCTTCCTCTCTCTTTTTTTTTCTTTCTTTCTCTTTCTTTCTTTCTTTCTTTCTTTCTTTCTTTCTTTCTTTCTTTCTTTCTTTCTTTCTTTCTTTCTTCCTTTCTTTCTTTCTTTCTTTT
>NW_012109075.1:1022431-1111772 GCF_000951045.1 Mandrillus leucophaeus
GATTATCGTGCCTCAGCCTCCCGAGTAGCTGGCATTACAGGTGTCTGTCACCATGCCCAGTGAATTTTTGTGTTTTTAGTAGAGATGGGGTTTTACCATGTTGGCAAGGCTGGTCTTGAACTCCTGACCTCAAGTGATTCACCTTCCTTGGCCTCCCAAAGTGCTGGGATTATAGACTTGAGGCACCGTGCCCAGCCCACATTTTCTTTATACGTTTATCTGTTGACAGATACTTAGGTTGCTTCCAAATCTTGGCTGTTGTGAATAGTGCTGCAAACGTTGGAATGCAGATATCTCTTTGATATATTGATTTCCTTTCTTTTGGGTATACCTAGCAAAGGAATTGCTGGATCATATGGTAGCTTTATTTTTAGTTTTTTGAGGAACTGCCAAACTGTTCTCCATAGTGCTTGTACTAATTTACATTCCCACTAAAAGTGTTCAAGGGCTCCCTTTTGTCCACATCCTCATCAGCATTCATTGTTATCTTGTTTTGGATATAAGTCATTTTAACTGGAATTAGATGATATGTAATTGTAGATTTGGGTGGGGACACAGAGTCAAATCATATCATTGCCTATTCAATATGGTACTAACTGTGGGTCTGTCATATATGGCTCTTATTGTGTTGAGGTATACTCCATCTATACCCAGCGTTTTGAGTATTTTTATCATGAAGAAATGTTGAATTTTATCAAATGCTTTTTCAGCATCAATTGAAATGATTGTATGGTTTTATCCTTCATCCTGTTGATATGATGTATCTCATTAATTGATTAGCTTTTGCTGAAACATCCTTGCATCCTTTGGATAAATCCCACTTGGTCATGATGTATGATGTTCTTAATGTGTTGTTGAATTTGTTTTACTGTATTTTGAGTTGAGGATTTTTGCATTAATGTTTATTAGGGATATTGGCCTGTACTTTTCTTTTTTCTTTTCTTTTCTGATATGTCTTTGACTTGTTTTGTTGTCAGGGAAATACTGGCCTCAGAATGAGTTTGGAAGTATTCTCTGTTCCTCTATTTTTCAGAACAGTTTGAGTAGGGTTGATATTAGTTCCTCCTTAAATGTTACTTCTCTGTTCACATGTTGGATTTCTTTATGATTTAATCTTGGTAGGTTGTATGTGTCTAGAAATTTATCATTTTCTTCTAGATTTTTTTTATCACATTACAGTTATTTTTATTAAGACATTAGTTGTTTTTATTGGTATAATTTACATACAGTAAAATTGACCCTTAGTGTACATTTCTGAGTTTTGACAAGCATTCACAGTCATGTAACCACAACAATTAAAATACAAGACAACTTCAATACAAAAACTTTCCCTTACACCTATTTTTAATCATCCCTGTACCCTCACCTCCACTTAACCAATGGTATGGTTTCTTTTTGTACTTTTTTGTCTTTTCTAGAATGTCATGTAAATGGACTCATACAACATATAGCCTTTTGAGGCTGACTATTCAGAATGTTCCAATAAGCATTTCCTTCTTCTAGATTTTTAAATTTATTGGCATATAGTTGCTCATAGTGGCCCCAACAATCCTTTGAATTTCTGCAGTATCAGTTGTAATGTCTTCAAATTCTGATTTTATACATTTGGTTCACCTCCTTTTTTCCTTAGTCTGGTTAAAGGTTTGTTTACATTGTTTTTATTTTCAAAAAATGAACTTTTCATTTTGTTGGTCTTTTGTATTATTTTTTCATTTCAATTTTATTTCTGCTCTGATCTTTATTATTTATTTTCTTCTACTAATTTTGGACTTGGTTTGCTCTTGCTTTTATAGTTTCTTAAGATGTTACATTAGGCTGTTTATTTGAACTTTTTCAACTTTTTTATGTAGGAACTTATTGCTATAAACTTTCCTCTTAGTACTACTTTCACTGTATCCCCTAGGTTTTGGTACATTGTGTTTCCATTTTCATTTGTCTCAAGAAATCTTCAAATTTTCTTCTTCATACCTTCATTGACCCATTTGTCACTCAGGAGCATATTGTTTAATTTCTTTGTGTTTGTATAGTTTTCAGAATTCCTCGTGTTATTTATTTCTAGTTTTATTCCCTTATAGTCAGAGAAGACGCTTGATATTATTTCAGTGTTTTTCAATGTTTTAAGACTTGTTTTGTGATCTAACATATGTTCTGTAATTGAGAATAATCCATGTGCTGAGGAAACATAATGCATATTCTGCAGCCATTGGATGAAATTTTCTGTATATATCTATCAGATCCATTTGTTCTGTAGTACAGATTAAATTCAATTTTTTTTTAGACAGATCTTCCAGAAAGAAAATCAACAATGATGACAGTGGCTTGTTGACATCTCCAGCTATTAATATTATTGCGTTGGGACCTATCTCTCTCTTTAGCTCTAATATTTGCTTTGTATGTCTGAGTGCTCCAGTGTTGGGTGCATATATATTTACACTCGTTATATCCTCTTGTTGAATTAGCCCCTTTATCATTGTATAGTGACCTGTCTCTTCTTATAGTTCTTGTCTTGAAATTTTGTCTGATATAAGGATAGATACTGCTGCTCTTTTTGGTTTTCATTGGCATGGAATATCTTCTTCCATTCCTTTATTTTCAGTCTGTGTCTTTATATATGTGTCTTGTAGGCAGAAGGTAATTGTGTCTTGTTTTTTCATTCATACAGCCACTCTATATCTTTTGATTGGAGAGTTTAGTCTATTTACAATCAATGTTATTATTGATAAATAAGAACTTACTTCTACTATTTTGTTATTTGTTTTCTAGGGTTTTTTGTAGTCTTCTCTTCCTTCTTTCCTTCCTTTCCTTCCTTCTTTTTTTCCTTCTTTCCTTCCTTCTTTCCTGCCTTTTAGTGAAGGTGGTTTCCTTGGTAGTGTGATTTAATTTCTTGCTTTTTATTTTTGTGTATCCACTGTATTTTTTCTTATCTGAGGCTACTATAAGACTTGCAAATACAATCTAATAGCTGAATATTTTAAGCTGATAAAAACTTAATACTGTTTGCATAAACAACCAAACAGAAAACTATTATAAACTCTACACCTTAAGTTTTGTCCTTACTTTTTAACTTTCTGTTGTTTCTATTTCTATCTTATTGTACTATCTATATCTTGAAAAGTTGTTGCAGTTATTATTTTTGATTGTCTCATCTCTTTGTCTTGCTCTTTAAAGTAAGAGTAGTTTACACACTACACTTATACTATTATAATATTCTGTGTGTCTTTGTACTTACTATTACCAGTGAGTTTTGTATCTTCAGGTGGTTACTTATTGCATATTAACGTCATTATCTCTCTGACTGAAGAACTCCATTTAGTATTTCTTGTAAGACAGATCTAGTATTAATACAATCTGTCAGCTTTTGTTTTCCTGGGAAAGTATTTTACCTTCATGTTTGAAGGATAGTTTCACCAGATATACTATTCTAGGGTAAACGTATTTTTTTTCCTTCAGCACTTTAAATACATCATGCCACTCTCACCTAGCCTGTAAGGTTTCCACTGAGAAGTCTGCTGCCAGACGCATTGAAGCTCCATTGTATGTTATTTGTGTCTTTTCTCTTGCTGCTTTTAGGATCCTTTCTTTATCCTTAACTTTTGGGAGTTTGATTATTAAATGTGTTGAGATGGTCTTCTTTGGGTTAGATCTCCTTGGTGTTCTGTAACCTTCTTGTACTTGAATATTGATATCTTTCTCTAGGTTTGTGAAGTTGTCTGTTATCCCTTTGAATAAACTCCCTAGCCCTATTTTGTTCTCTACCCCCTTTTCAAGGCCAATAACTCTTAGATTTGATCTTTTGAGGTTATTTTCTAGATCTTGGAGACATGCTTTATTGTTTTTTATTCTTTTTCCTTTTGTCTCCTCTGACTGTATTTTCAATAGCCTCTCTTCAAGCTCACTAATTCTCTCTTCTGTGTGATCAATTCTGCTATTAAAATAATGCATCAAAATGCATTCTTCAGTATGTCAATTGCATTTTGGCAAAAAGACAATTGACAGAAATTCAAGCAAGCCCCAGAATTTGTTTTCTATTATTTTAATCCCTTTGTTAAGTTTATTTGATAAAATTCTGAATTCCTTCTCTGTGTTATTGTGAATATCTCTGAGTTTCCTCAAAACAGGTATCTTGAATTCTCTGTCTGAAAGATCACTTATCTCTGTTTCTCAAGGATTGGTCCCTAGTGCCTTATTTATTTAGTTCATTTTGTGAGGTCATATTTTCCTGGGTGATCTGAATGCTTGTGCTCGCATAATGACTGCACTCCCCTTCCTCCAAGCACACAGATTATCTTTCTGTGTCAAGTGCTCACCTCAGAGGATGGGGTAGGGGTGGTGTAGGTGATTCAAGACTGTCTTCTATCCTCTTCAATGCTTCTTTCCTTAATATGTTGTTTGTCAGTGTCTGCAAATTGATGAGTTAGGTATTTATTGTAGTCTTCACAGTCTGGGTTTTTTGTTTATTTGTTTTTTTTTTTTTTGTGCTCATTCTTCTTGAGAAGGTTTTCCAGGTATTTGAAAAGACTTAGATGTTATAATCTAAGCCATACCTGCATTAGGTGGCACCCCAAACCCAGTAATGCTTTGGTTCTTGAAGACTCACAGAGATACCACCTTGGTGGTCTTGGATAAGATCCAGAAGAATTATTTGAATTACCAGACAGACACAGACACTCTTGTTTTCTTCCCTTACTTTCTCCCAAACACAGACTCCTTCTCTGTGCTGAGCCACCTGGAGCTGGGGGTGGGGTGATACAAGCATCCCTGTGGCCACCCACAGCGACTGCACTGGATCAGATCTAAAGCCAGCACAGCACTGATTCTTGCCCAAGGCTCACTGTAACCACTCCCTGGCTACCACCTGTATTCACTCAAAGCCCCAGGGCTCTACAATCACCAGGTGGTGAAGCTATCTAGGACTTTTTTCTTCCCTACAGGGTGATAAGTTACCTCAGGACTCAGGCAGGTCCGGAGATGCTGTTTGGGAACCAAGGAGTGGAGTCAAAAACCTTAGAAATCTACCTGTTCTATTGTACTGCATCAGAGCTGGCACTCAAACTATGAGATGCAATCCTTCCCACTTTTCTCTGCCCCTTCCACAGGCAGAGAAGTCTCACCCATGGCCACCAATACCACAAGCCTATGGGTAGTACTGCCAGGTTACCACAAATGTTCTTTCTGTATTATGATGTTAAGACCAGGTACTGTGGCCTCTTATCTGATTTTTGGTGCTTATGAAGATGCTTTTTTTGTGTGTGTTGATAGTTGTTCAGTTTGGTGTTCCTTGGGTTAGGGATAATTGCTGTAGGCTTCTTTTCAGCCATTTTGCTTCAACTCTTCCAATGTATAACTTTTGACTACTTAAAATGTAACCACTAAGATCCAGAAGCCTTACTGATAACATAGTTGATTAACACATATTTTGTACGTTATATTAGTTATATTCTGCCTTCTTACAATAAAGTTAGAGAAAAGAAAATATCATTTAAAAATCATAAGGAAAAGAAATATATTTATTTATCATTAAGTGGAAATGGAGTATCATAAATGTCTTCATCCTTGTCTTCATGTTGAGTGGCTGAGGAAGAGGAAAAGGGAAGGGCTGGTCTTACCATCTTAGGGGTTGCAGGATTGAAAGATGTGAAGGTGGAAGGGGAGGCAGGAGAAGCAGGAACACTCAGTGTAACTTTTATTGAAAAAAAAATCTCCTCCTCCTCAGCCTCAAATCTTAAAAATGCAAGGACAGGATCAATGTCAGTACCCTTTGACTCGGAGTGATTGCAAATCTGTGGAGCTTCTAAAACTTATAGACCATATGTACTGACACTAAATAATTTTAAACTGATTTAGGAGACTTCATGTTATATAGTTTTCTGGAAACAAAGCTATGAAACTGAAACTGACAGCTCAAATATAATAATTGCATTTGATTGAAAAATAAAGCTAAAATTTGCTGGTAATGGGATGTCCAGCCCCTGAAGAGTATTAAGTCAAATTTAAATAACTAGAAGTGTCCACCACGTGGTAACTGTTTGAGGGTTCATATGACAGACATGGAAATGGTTCTGTTTGGTTTCTATTTTGACATACAATAGATCTTATTGGATGGGGTTTGATGACAACCTGGGGTTACAAAAATGTCTCCTGGGTGGTTTGAGACTTCATTCCATATTTATAGATTATTTATATTAATTTATTTCTATTAGACTCAAATACTATAATTGGCATCTCATCATAAAAAGCACTAGTAGTCTCCCTCTGGTTAGGCATCCCCTCTGCTCTCAGGATAAAAAGTGGGCAAGGTGTAGGGGAACATGGAATGAGGACAAAAACGATTTTGAGAAAAATCAAAGATTGGGAATAGAGTCTCAATTGAATAACCTACTGGTCGTCTTGGAAAATAGATAGAACTGATGAGTATGAAGAATATTGCAAAATGTATAAAACATTTTCAGTGTTCAAATACCTAAAAGCTCTCACTTTTATATAAAATGCTGGCAGTGGGGTTGTGTTGCCTATGCTATTTTAAGAAATGGTTTCTAACTACACTTTGTTTTAATTTAATTGTTGTTTTACAAGTTCCGCTGAGTAAGACCTACTGCAAAGAAGATGTTACCTTAGGCAGGAGTTACATTACATTTGGTAACCAAGACAGAATACCTAGCTGTTGGGTAATGATTCCTTTTAGGTTTATCTGTATGTTTACCTCTCTCCCTTCCCCTCCCCTATTCCTTACTTCCCAACTCTGGAGGGGGATTCTTGAAGTGGTTTTCAGATCTGTCTTGGTTTAACACAATGGGTAAAAGGGAGGTTGAAATTAGCTGAACACTGCAAGTTACTGGTGTTGGGAGATGGGCTATAGCTGAAGGGAGGTGTGATGACTCTGAATGGGAAGCAGGCTGAACTGCATTGGTTCAGAAATGAAAGGCTTTCTACTGTTTCGAAACACTGATACCAACATTTTCCTTTCTGTCCTCACTCTCAAAATTAAATCTCTTCTTCCTTGCTTCTCCATAATACTTCATGGAGACAGTTGCCTTTGTTCTGGTCCCAGAATATATCTTCATCAGTTTCCCTAGTCATCCTGCCTACTTACCACATATAACCCTTGTTACCTATTAATTTTAACCACTTTATATCCAAAATTATACTTGACTTACTGAGTAACAGTTCCTTGAAACAAAACCTACTACAATAGTACCAACTGTGATAGTGACTAAACTCAAATGTGTCCTAAGAGCAACTACTGACATTTTGACTGACAAATATGATTGTTATAAGGGATGGAGAAGTGTATTTTGTCAGTTACATATATGCCTGGACTTACTAGCCCCATGAAGACGTGTTTTTGATTGGTGTTTCAGAGTTGTGAAGTTCAAGTAACAACTTGAATTTAAGAAATACCAATGTGGCTTGTGGGAGGAGTTTTGGAACTCTCAGTAAGTCTGTACACTCAAATAATCAATGCTTTGATGGTGGGTAGTCTTCCCTTTGTTACCATGCTCCCCTTTCTCCCTCGACACATATTTTAATTGACTTTTATTAAATATTATTCTTCATTGTGAAGGAGGTGAATTAGGGCAGAGTATAACAAATAGCATCAGGAATATTACAGTGAACTTTGCTTTGAAGCTAAGACAGACAAGGCAGTAGAGTTCTAAAAGGAATGCCAAAACTCTCCCTTCCCAGAATCTTCTTTGAAATGTTATCTGAGTTAATGCCCCATTTCTTTAAATATGGACTGGAAGTGGTGTCAGGAGGGTGCTTTAAGAATTTTACACTTTGGTTAAGCTGGGCAGATTGGGTGGAACTGGTGAATTGGGAAGGAATACCAATTTGGTAAGTTTATGTTTGAGCATGCCACACAAAGTTAAAAACTGCACTTTGTTTTAACTGTTGTTTTGCAAGTTCCTCTGCGTAAGACCTACCACATAGAAGATGTTACCATGTAGTCACCAGTCTCTAGACTGGCTGTTCTTAACTGAGGGTATTTAGGAAACTTTTAAACTCAGACAAAATACCTGCAGAGACACACATGCGCACGCATACACGCGTGTGCACGCACACACGCATACACACATTCACATGAATACACATACAGAGACCCTTTCCATCTCGTTTCCACCTACGCTGGAGGCTTGGATTCAGCAGATCTGCAGTGGAGCCTAAGCATCTTCATTTTAAATGCTCCATAGTACATTCCAATGTACAGCCAAGACTGAAAAACCCCTGGCTCAGACACTTCAATTTGGTCTGGAGTTTGATGTCCTGTAGGTGCTTTATTGTGCAACAAACTTATTTAACAAGTACTATGTGTCGGGCAGTGTTCCAAGCATTCTACAATAGCTACTCATTTAATTCTCATACCAACCCTATGAGGTAGGTATTATTATCATACCTATTTTGCAGATCAAAGGAAAGAGAGATACAGATAATCTTCTATCTTAAGTAAAAAGACACAAAAACTATGTCCTATTGAAACATATTGATTATTATTAAGTAAATTGTATATTAAAGTGCTGTGAATATTGTGAAATAACTACATATGATGATAACTTGTGGCATTAACCAGAGTGAAAGAAGACACCTTGGTCTGGTTTATGAATACTGAGGAATACATGAATCATCTTTACTCTCGATATGTTTGAAAACAAGATGGATAGCTAAAGAGTAGGCTCTCCAGTAAAATTTTACTCTAGAAGATGAGAAAGGAGTAATGAGACACAAGTCAAACATATTGTAACATGTTAATGTTTACTAATATCATTAAAATATATGATTGGGTCTTCCTTTTTTGCCTTTTTGTAAATTAAGAAAAACCCTGGTCTACTTGATGACCTTAAAATGGACTCCAGGAATAATAATGATATCATCTATTACTAGAAAATTCAGCAAATTCTAACCAGAACTTAGAAACTAGTCCATAAGTTCAGTATTCTGTGTTTATTAACCCATAGTGATGTGTCAACCTTTACAACACAGTCTTTTATTAGTAAAGTTAAATCAGACAGAAATATAGATACAAAAACACCTAGGTTCCAGTCTCAGCCTAGAGACCAATGTGTTCTATGCTATTTCCCCTCTCAAAGCCTTAGTTTCTTCATCTGTAAAATGGATGGGTTTGCCCTAGATAATTTCTCCAAGGTCTCTATCAGTATAAAAATCTATAAATATGTTAAGAACTATTGTGACAGGAAGCTCATGGCTTTTGTTTCTTCAATGTAATAATTTGTTCCTTCCTATCTCCTGGGATCTCTGAGTGAGCACTGATTAGAAAGAATGTTGAGCTCTCTGGTGGACAGCTGACTTCTCTAACCCAGCAGAAATGAATCTGTCAACTTTCATTAGGCATTGTCAGGTAGCATCATGCTCAGTGATAGATTGTACCAGAAGTAGTGTTAGGTTGACATCCAATTATACCAAGGTTCTAAAAAGGTAGTCTATTTCACTCTTCTTAAAATTCCTGAGAATTTGGGATGCTGCAAAACATGTAAAATGGTTGATAGGAGGCAAGAAATTGTTTTATGCATTTTAATACTTTCCTTTTGAGGCTATCGAAGCTGCAAATGGTTGTATTATCAATAGAAGTGCCCTAAAAATTTGTCAAGGTTAGAAGAACAGGTTTCTGGAACACCTCGTGGTTGTGATCACAACTGAGCCTTGTACTTTTAGCCAAGTTGCTCCCTGACCTGTTCCCCAAGATGGCACAATGTCAGGTGAGCTTCCTCCTAAGGAAAATGGCCCAAGTAAGAACAAAGATGGGGGTGATGGTTAGGAAGTGAAAGAGGCTTCTCCTGATTTCCCTGACCTTTTAAACAGCCATACCATCTGGAGACAGAGTGGGCAGCACAGCACACAGAGTGGGGAGCCACAGAGTGGGCAGTGGCGAATCAGAGTCATCTGGAATACATGTATAATTATGTGGAAATTTAAATTCCCACCCAATAAAATCCACTTTACATTTATAATAATTTTAAAATGCTTAAGTGAATCAAAATATAAATTTTTACAAATTCTGCAAGCCTTCATTTGGATATGACTGTGTAAATCTGGCCTGAAGATAATTTCTTTCTATTTACCAACATAGAAAGGAATTCAAATTATGTTGTTAAATGAAACAAGCAAGTTTTATAACACAGTTTTAGTTTGATTCTACAAAAATAATGTAGTATATTTTAGAGAAAAGAAATGGGGACATTATGTTGTATGGAGCAAGGGCTGGGAATTCTAGATGACTTTCTCTTTATTATATATTTCTATATTTCATTTTTATACAACAAAGGCATTTTAGCTTTACATCAGATTAAAACAAAATAAAGACTTGTTTTAGAAAAAAAGAAAGTAAGGGATATTTGAGGGCTTTGGGGTAATAATTATTTTCTTCCAACAGGAGTTGAATTATCAGAACCTTTTCATTATCAACTTTTGTCCTTAAACTAAAAGTTAAAATCTATTATTCTCATTGGGATTGATTTTCTGCTTCTTGCTTTACCTCAACAACCCTTTTGGCGAAGGTCCATTGAATAATTCAAGAATTCTTTCTAAGGTATAAAACAAGTCAAGATGCCTAGCCCCAGCTCCTTGGTCCCTTGCCTGCGTGAGAAAGGTCTCAGCATAGCTTCTTTTGCTGGGCATAGAACGGTTTTTGATTTTCTTGATGGGGCTGTTACCTGATATTTCAAGAGTTGCTCTGAATTTGCCTTGGGAATCTCTTGGTCTAGACAAGACCAGGCTGAAGAGACTATTTTGCTCATTGGAGAATAGTTTCTCATAAGGCTCCTTATTATCTGGGCAAAAACCAAAAATCTACTCCTTTGCCTCTGGCCCCAGCAGAGCCTTTTCTAATTAATACTTTATTTGGCAGCAGATGTTTTCTGTGTGCCATACACTGAGGCAACAGCTAAGCAGAATCCTTAAGTGAAGATATTCCGCTAGGAAGGGCACCTTCCCCCAACCCTTCAGGTTTTTCAGGCTTCAGACTTTTCAGGAAGGTCTTCCTTATCTTCATATCTTAAGGCAGTCTATTTTTCTTTTCATAATTGGCTTACTCTCTAAATAGTTACTGTATTTTCTCAAATTTCATAAAGAATATGTTCACCTTTTATGATACCAGCACTTTGGGAGGCTGAGGCAGGTGGATCACTTGAGGTCAGGAGTTCAAGACCAGCCTGACTAACACAGTGAAACCCCATCTCTACTAAAACACAAAAATTAGTCTGGCATGGTGATGAGTGCCTGTAATCCCAGCTACTGGGGAAGCTGAGGCAGGAGAATCACTTGAACCCAGGAGGTGGAGGTTGCAATAAGCCGAGACCGTGCCACTGCACTCCAGCCTGGGCAACAGAGTAAGACTCTATGTGTGTGTGTGTGTGGGTGTGTGTGTATGTTTGTGTGTGTGTGTTCACCTTTTAAACAATATGAAAGTATACAGAACAAAACATGAAAATCCTCGTTTGCTTCCTTCCCCTATCTTCAATGGTCTGATATACATCTTTCCAGTTCCCTTTCTATGTATTTACATACACATGTATACATAAATATATATGATGTTTCTTTGTGCCCACTAAAATTTTCTGTAAGGTTAAAAGTGTTCTAAATCTGTGCTATGCAATATAGCAGCCATTAGCTACATGGGACAGCTGAGCACTTGAAATGTGACTAGTGTGACTGAAGGACTAAATTTTTGATTTTACGTAATTTGAATTTGTTTATATTTAAGTTTTTAATTGGCAACCCAATAGGAAAGAAGAAGTGAAATTTTCTCTGTAGACAACAAGATCATATACATAGATAACCCCTAAAGACTCCATGAAAAATTGTTAAAATGAGAACAGTAAAAGTGCAGGATACAAAATCAACACAGAAAAATCAGTAGCATTTGTCTATACAAACAAACAGTATCTGAAAAAGATAAAGAAAATAATCCCATTTAAAAAACAATAGAAAAAAATACTCATGAATAAATTTAACCAAGGAAGTGAAATATTTTTATACCACAAACTATCAAAATTTAAATTAAAAAATGAAAAATACAAATATATGGGAAGATATGTTAATGGAGTTGAAAAATTAATATTATCAAGATAGCCATAGTACCCAAAGAAATCCACAGATTCAATGCAATTCCTATCAAAATTCCAAGGTCATTTTTCACAGAAATATAAAAAATAATTCTAAAATTCATATGAAATCACAAAAGATCCCAAATAGCCAAAACAATCTTCAGCAAAAAGAATAAAACCAGAGACATCATTCTACCTGATCTGAAAATTTACCACACAGCTATAGTAACCAAAATAGCATGGTAGCAGCATAAGAACACATATACAGACCAATGGAACAGATTAGAGAGCCACAAAATAAATTAATATATTTATGGCCAACTGATGTTTGACACAGGTGCTAGTAATATGCAATAGGTAAAGGACTAGTCTCTTCCATACATGGTGTTAGGAACACTGGATATCCACATGCAGAAGAGTGAAATTAGACTGTAACATCATATGTGAAAATCAAATCAAAATGGATCGAAGACTTAAATATAAGACCTAAAATTGTAAAAATACTAGAAGAAAACACAGGGGAAAGCTTCTTGACATTGGTCTGAGCTAAGATTTTTTTGGAGATGACATCAAAAACATAGGCAACTGATACAGTTTGGATCTGTGTCCCCATCCAAATCTCATCTCAAATTGTAGTTCCCATAATCCCCATATGTCAAGGAAGGGACTGGGTGGGAGGTGATTGGATCACGAGGGCAGTTTCCCCCAAGCTGTTCTCATAAAAGTGAGGGAGTTCTCATGAGATCTGATGGTTTTATAAGCGACAATTCCTCCTACACACACTCTTCTCTTGCCTGCTGCCATGTAATAGATGCCTGCTTACCTTTCTGCCATGATTGTAAGTTTCCTGAGACCTTCCCATCCACAGACCCATTAGTCAATTAAACCTCTTTCCTTTATAACTTACCCAGTCTTGGGTACTATCTTTATAACAATGTGACATCAGGCTAAAGCAGGAAATTAGTACCACAAAGAGTAGGGTACTGCTATAAAGATACCCAAAAACATGGAAGCGGCTTTGGAGTTGGGTGACAGGCAGAGGTTGGAACAGTTTGGAGGGCTCAGAAGAAGACAGGAAGATGTGGTAAAGTTTGCAACTTTCTAGAGATTTGCTGAATGGTTTTGACCAAAATGTTGATAGTGATGTGGACAACAAAATCCAGGCTGAGGTGGTCTCAGATGGAAATGAGGAACTTATTGGGAACTGGAGCAAAGATCACTCTTGTTATTTTTTTTTTTTTTTTTTTTTTTTAAATTATTACTATACTTTAAGTTCTGGGGTACATGTAGAGAATGTGCAGTATTGTTACATAGGTATACACGTGCCATGGTGCTTTGCTGCACCCATCAACCAGTCATCTACATTAGGTATTTATCCTAATGCTATCCCTCCCTTAGCCCCCCACTCCCTGACAGGCCCTGGTGTGTGATGTTCCCCTCCCTGTGTCCATGTATTCTCATTGTTCAACTCCTACTTATGAGTGGGAACACGCGATGTTTGGTTTTCTGTTCTTGTATTAGTTTGCTGAGAATGATGGCTTCCAGCTTCATCCATGTACTTACAAAGGACACAAACTCATCCTTTTTTATGGCCGCATAGTATTCCATGGTGTATATGTGCCACATTTTCTTTATCCAGTCTATCAATGATGGGCATTTGGGTTGGTTCCAAGTTTTTGCTATTGTGAATAGTGCTGCAATAAACATATGTGTGCATGTGCCTTTACAGTAGAATGATTCATAATCCTTTGGGTATATTCCCAGTAATAGGATTGCTGGGTCAAACAGTATTTCTAGTTCTAGATCCTTGAGGAATCACCACACTGTCTTCCACAATGGTTGAACTAATTACACTCCCACCAACAGTATAAAAGCATCCCTATTTCTCCACATCCTCTCCAGCATCTGTTGTTTCCTGACTTTTTAATGATCGCCATTCTAAATGGTATGAGATGGTATCTCATTGTGGTTTTGATTTGCATTTCTCTAATGACCAGTGATGATGAGCTTTTATTCATGTTGGTTGGCCACATAAATGTCATCTTTTGAGAAGTGTCTGTTCATATCCTTCACCCACTTTTTGATGGTATTGTTTCATTTTTCTTATAAATTTGTTTAACTTTGTAGATTCTGGATATTAGCCCTTTGTCAGATGGATAGATTACAAAAATGTTCTCCCATTCTGTAGGTTGCCAGTTCACTCTAATGATAGTTTCTTTTGCCATGCAGAAACTCTTTAGTTTAAATATATGCCATTTGTCTATTTTGGTTTTTGTTGCCATTGAATTTGGTGTTTTAGTCATAAAGTCTTTGCCCATGCCAATGCCCTGAATGGTATTGCCTAGGTTTTCTTCTGGGTGTTTATGATTTTAGGACTTATGTTTAATTCTTAATTCATCTTGAGTTAATTTTTGTATAAGGTATAAGAAAACAGTCCAGTTTTGGTTTTCTGCATATGGCCAACCAGTTTTCCCAACATCATTTATTAAATAAGGAATCCTTTCCCCATTGCTTGTTTTTGTCAGGTTTGTCAAAGATCAGATGGTTGTAGATGTGTAGTGTTATTTCTGAGGCCTCTGTTCTGTTCCATTGGCCTATATATCTGCTTTGGTACCAGTACCATGCTGTTTTGGTTACTGTAGCCTTGTAGTATAGTTTGAAGTCAGGTAGTGTGATGCCTCAAGCTTTGTTCTTCTTGCTTAGGATTGTCTTGGCTATGCAGGCTCTTTTTTGGTTCCATATGAAATTTAAAGTAGTTTCTTTCCAATTCTGTGGAGAAAGTCAATGTTAACTTGATGGGGATAGCATTGAATCTATACATTACTTTGGTCAGTATGCCATTTTCATGATATTGATTCTTCCTATCCATGAGTGTAGAAGGTTTTTCAATTTGTTTGTTCCCTCTCTTATTTCCTTGAGCAGTTGTTTGTAGTTCTCCTTGAAGAGGTCCTTCACATCCCTTGCAAGTTGTATTCCTAGGTATTTTATTCTCTTTGTGGCAATTGTGAATCGGAGTTAACTTACGATTTGGCTCTCTGTTTGTCAGTTATTGGTGTATAGGAATGCTTGTGATTTTTGCACATTGATTTTGTATCCTGGGACTTTACTGAAGTTGCTTATCAGCTTAAGGAGATTTTGGGCTGAGATGATGGGGTTTTCTAATTATACAATCATGTCATCTGGAAACAGAGACAATTTGATATCCTCTTTTCCTATTTCAATACCCTTTATTTATTTATCTTGCCTGATTGCCCTGGCCGGATCTTCCAATACTATGTTGAATAGGAGTGGTGAGACAGCATCCTTGTCTTCTGCTGGTTTTCAAAGGAATGCTTCCAGTTTTTGCCCATTCAGTATGATATTGGCTGTGGGTTTGTCATAAATAGTTATTATTTTGAAATATGTTCCATCAATACCTGGTTTATTGAGAATTTTTGTGTGAAGGGCTGTTGAATTTTGTTGAAGGCCTTCCCTGCATCAATTGAGATAATCATGTGGTTTTTGTCATTGGTTCTGTTTATGTGATGGATTATGTGTATTGATTTGCATAAGTTGAACCACTTTGCATCCCAAGTATGAAGCCAACTTGATCATGGTGAATAAGCTTTTCGATGTGCTGCTGGATTTAGTTTGCCTGTATTTTATTGAGGATTTTTGCATCGATGTTCATCAGGGATATTGGCCTGAAATTTTCTTTTTTTGTTATGTCTCTACCAGGTTTTGGCATCAGGATGATGCTGGCCTAATGAAATGAGTTAGGAGGATTCCCTCTTTCTCTATTCATTGGAATAGTTGCAGAAGAAATGGTACCAGCTCCTCTTTGTACTTCTGGTAGAATTTGGCTGTGAATCTGTCTGGTCCTGGACTTTTTTTGGTTGGTAGGCTATTAATTACTGCCTCAATTTCAGAACTTATTATTGCTCTATGCAGGGATCCAACGTCTTCCTCGTTTAAACTTGGGAGGGTGTATGTGTCCAGGAACTTATCTGTTTCTTCTAGGTTTTCTAGTTTATTTACATAGAGGTGTTTATAGTACTCTCTGGTGGTATTTTGTATTTCTGTGGATTCGGTGGCGATATCCCCTTTATCATTTTTTATTGTGTCTATGTGATTCTTTTCTATTTTCTTCTTTATTAGTCTGGCTAGCAGTCTATCTATTTTGTTGATATTTTCAAAAAACCAGCTCCTGGGTTCACAGAGTTCGAACTTTACTAAGGATCAGACTGCTTCCTCAAGTGGGTCCATGATCTCGGGTATCCTGAATGGGAGACACATCCCAGTAGGAGCTGACAGACACCTCATACAGGAGAGCTCTGACTGGCATCTGGTGGGTGCATCTCAGGGGTGAAGCTTCCAGAGGAAAGAACAGGCAGTAATCTTTGCTGTTCTGCAGCCTCTGCTGGTGATACCTAGGCAAACAGAGTCTGGAGTGGACCTCCAGTAAACTGCAGCAGACCTGCAGCAGAGGGGCCTGACTGTTAGAAGGAAAACTAACACAGAGAAAGGAATAGCATCAACATAAACAAAAAGTACGTCCACTCAGAGACCCCATCCGAAGGTCACCAACATCAAAGACCAAAGGTATATAAATCCACAAAGATGGGGATAGGCCAGTGCAAAAAGGCTGAAAATTCCAAAAACCAGAATGCCTCTTCTCCTCCAAAGGATCACAACCCCTCACCAGCAAGGAAACAAAACTGGACGGAGAATGAGTTTGATGAATTGACAGAAGTAGGCTTCAGAGGGTGGGTAATAATGAACTCCTCTGAGCTAAAGGAGCATGTTCTAACCCAATGCAAGGAAGTTAAGAACCTTGAAAAAATGTTAGATGAATTGCTAACTACAATAACCAGGTTAAAGAACATAAATGACCTGATGGAGCTGAAAAACACAGCACAAGAACCTCATGAAGCATACACGAGTATCAATAGCCAAATTGATCAAGCGGAAGAAAGGATATCAGAGATTGAATATCAACTTAATGAAATAAAGTGAGAAGACAAGGCTAGAGAAAAAAGAATGAAAAGGAATGAATAAAGACTCTAAGAAATATGGGATTACGTGAAAAGACCAAATCTACATTTGATTGGTGTACCTGAAAGTGACAGGGAGAATGGAACCAAGTTGGAAAACACTTGTCAGGATATTATCCAGGAGAACTTCCCCAACCTAGCAAGACAGGCCAACATTCAAATTCAGGAAATACAGAGAACACCACAAAGATACTTGTCAAGTAGAGCAACCCCAAGACATAATCGTCAGATTCACCAAGGTTGAAATGAAGGAAAAAATGTTAAGGGCTGCCAGAGAGAAAGGTTGGATTACCCACAAAGGTAAGCCCATCAAACTAACAGTGGATCCTTCTGCAGGAAACTCGACAAGACAGATGAGAGTGGGAGCCAATATTCAACATTCTTAAAATAATTTTCATCCCAGAATTTCATATCCAGCCAAATAAGTTTCATAAGCAAAGGAGAAATAAAATATAGAAAAGCAAATGCTAAGAGTTTGTCACCACCAGGCCTGCCTTACAAGAGCTCCTGAAGGAAACACTAAACATGGAAAAGAAGACCGGTACCAGCCACTGCAAAAACATACCAAATTGTAAAGACCATCGACACTATGAAGAAACTGCATCAACTAATAAGGAAAATAACCAGCTAGCATCATAAAGACAGGATCAAATTCACACATAACAATATTAACCTTAAATGTAAATGGGCTAAATGCCCCAATTAAAAGACTAACTGGCTAATTGGATGAAGAGTCAAGATCCACTGAAGTGCTGTATTCAGGAGACCCATCTCACATGCAAAGACACACACAGGCTCAAAATAAAGGGATGGAGGAATATTTCCCAAGCAAATGGAAAGCAAAACAACAACAACAAAAAAATAGCAGGGGTTGCAATCCTAGTCTCTGATAAAACAGACTTTAAATCAACAAGGATAAAAAAAAAAAGACAAAAGAGGGCATTACATAATGGTAACGGGATCAGTGCAACAAGAAGAGCTTACTATCCTAAATATATATGCACCATATACAGGAGCACACAGATTCATAAAGCAAGTTCTTAGAGACCCACAAAGAGACTTAGACTCCAACACAATAATAGTGGGAGACTTTAACACCCCAATGTCAACATTAGACAGATGAATGAGACAGAAAATTAACAAGGACATTCAGGAGTTGAACTGAGCTCTGGTCCAAGTGGACCTAATAGACATCTGCAGAACTCTCCACCCCAAATCAACAGAATATACATTCTTCTCAGCACCACATCGCACTTATTCTAAAATTGACCACATAATTGGAAGTAAATCACTCCTTAGCAAATGCAAAAGAATGGAAATCATAACAGTCTCTTAGACCACAGTGCAATCAAATTAGAACTCAGGATTAAGAAACTCACTCAAAACCGCACAACTATATGGAAACTGAACAACCTACTCCTGAATGACTACTGAGTAAATAATGAAATGAAGGCAGAAATAAAGATGTTCTTTGAAACCAATAAGAACAAAGACAAAACGTACCAGAATCTCTGGGACACATTTAAAGCAGTGTTTAGAGGGAAATTTGTAGCAATAAATGCCCACAGGAGAAAGCAGGAAAGATCTAAAATCAACACCCTAACATCAAAATTAAAAGAACTAGAGAAGCAAGAGTAAACAAATCCAAAAGCTAGCAGAAGACAAGAGATAACTAGGATCAGAACTGAAGGAGATAGAGACATGAAAAACCCTATGTAAAATCAACTCTTGCTATTCTTTAGCAAAGAGACTGGCAGCATTTTGTCCCTGCCCTAGAGATCTGTGAAACTTTGAATTTGAGAGAGATAATTTAGGGTATCTGGTGGAAGAAACTTCTAAGCAGCAAAGTGTTCAAGAGAGGACAGAATGTAAACATTTGGATCATTTGCAGCCTGACCCTAAGATAGAAAAGAAAAACCCACTTTCTGGGTAAGAATTCAAACTAGCTGCAGAAATTTGCTTAAGATGAGCCAAATGTTCATCACCAATACAATGGGGAAAATGTCTCCAGGGCTTGTTAGAGACCTTCATAGCAGCCCCTCCCATAGCAGACCCAGAGGCCTAGGGGTGAAAAATGGTTTTATGGGCCTGACCCAGGGCCCCCTGCTGCTTTGTGCAGCCTCCAGGATTTGGCACCCTGTGTCCCAGCTATAGCTAAAATGGGCCAACATACAGCTTAGGCTGTTGCCTCAGAGGGTGCAAGTCCCAAACTTTGACAACTTCCACATGGTGTTGGGCCTGCAGGAGCACAGAAGTAAAGAATCGACGTTTGGAAACCTCCGCCTAGATTTCAGAGGATGTATGGAAACACTTGGATATATCCAAGCAGAAGTTTGCTGCAGGGGAAGAGCTCTTATGGAGAACCTCTGCTAAGGCAGTGTGGAAGGAAAAAATGTAGGGTAGGATTCCTCACACAGAGTCCCCACTGGGGCACTTCCTAGTAGACCTGGGAGAAGTGGGCCACTGTCCTCCAAACCCCAGAATGATAGATCCACTGACAGCTTGCACAGTGTGCCTGGAAAAGCTGCAGGCACTCGACACCAGCCTGTGAAAACAGCCAGAGGCTGGCGGGTGCTCCACCTTGCAAAGCCACTGGGACAGAGCAGCCAAAGTCCCTGGAAGCCCACCTCTTTCATTAGCATGACCTGAATGTGATACATGGAATCAAAGAAGATCATTTCAGAGTTTTAATATTTAGTGATTGCCCCACTTGATTTTGGATTTGCATGGGGCCTGTAGCCCCTTTGTTTTGTCCAATTTCTCCCACTTAGAACAAGAGCATTTACCCAATGCCTGCACTCTTATCGTATGTAGGAAGTAACTAATTTGCTTTTGGTTTTGCAGCCTCATAGGCAGAGGGGACTAGCCTTGTCTCAGATGAGACTTTGGACTGTGGACTTTTGAGTTAATGCTGAAATCAGTTAAGACTTTGGGGTACTGTTGGGAAGATATGATTGATTTTGAAATGTTAAAAGTACATGTTATTTGGGAAGGGCCAGAGGCAGAATGATATGGTTTGGCTCCGTGTCCCCACCCAAATCTCATCTCAAATTGTAGTCCCCATAATCCCCACATGTCGAGGGAGGGACCGGGTGGGAGATGGTTGGATCATGGAAGCAGTTTTCCCTAGGCTGTTCTCATCATAGTGAGTAAATTCTTATGAGATCTGATGGTTTTATAAGTGTTTGACATTTCCTCCTACACACACTCTTCTCTTGCCTGCTGCCATGTAAGATGTGCCTGCTTCCTCTTCCACCATAGTTGTAGGTTTCCTGAGACCTCCACAGTCATGCAGAACTGTGAGTCAATTAAACCTCTTTCCTTTATAAATTACAGTCTTGGGCAGTATCTTTATAGCAGTGTGAGAATATACTAATACAGCAAATAAAGCAAAAATACACAAAGTATCAATCTAAAAATCTTCTACACAACAAAGGAAACAACAGAGTGAAGAGACAACCTGTAACTGAAAGAAAATATATGTAAGCCATACATCTGATAAGGGGCTCATAGCCAAAATGTATAAGCAACTCAAAAAACTCAATAGCAAGAAAACAAATAACATGATTAAAAATGGGCAAAGTACTTGAATAGATGTTTCTTAAAAGAAAACATACAAATGGCCAGTAAACATATGGAAAAATGCTCAACACTGCTAATTATTACGGAAATGCAAATTAAAACCACAATGAGATATCACCTCACACCAGTCAGAATGGCTACTATAAAAAAGGTGAAAGATAAGTGTTGGCAAAGGTGTACAGAAAAGAGAACGCTGGTATACTGTTGGTGGGAATGCATACAAGCACAGCCATTATGGAAACCTATATGAAAGTTTCTCAAAAAACTAAAAGTAGAACCTCCATATGATCCAGCAATTCCATTCCTAGATATATAGTTAACCCTTGAACAACATGGGAGTTAGGGGTGCTGACTCTCAGCAGTCGAAAACTCACATATAACTCTTGACTCCCCACAAACTTTACTACTAATAGCCTTCTGTTTACTGGAAGCCTTACTGATAACATAGTTGATAAACATGTATTTTATATGTTATATGTATTATTTAGTATATTCTTAAAGTAGGCTAGAGAAAAGAAAATGTTATTAAAATCATAAGAAAGATAAAATATATTTACTATTCATTAAGTGGAAGTGGTTCATCATAAAGCTTTTCATCCTGGTCATCTTCACATTGAGTAGGCTGAGGAGAAGGAGGAAGAGGAGGGGGTTGGTCTTGCTCTCCCAGTGGTTGCAGAGTTGGAAGAACATCTCTATATAAGTGAACCTGCACAGTTCAAACCCATGTCATTCCAGTGTCAACAGTATATACAAAGGACATGAAATCAGTATGTCAAAGAGATATCTGCACTTACATGTTCATTGCAGCATTATTCATAATAACCAAGATATGGAATCAACCTAAGTATTATCAACCTAAGTATTTACCTGTGGAAGAATGGATAAAGAAAATGTGAGATATAAACACACACACACACACACACACACACACACACACATACACACACACGCACGCACAATGGAATTTTATTCAGCCTTAAAAAGCAAATGAAATCCTATCATTTGTGACAACATAAATAAACCTGGAGGGCATTATGCTAAGTGAAATAAGCTATGCACTGTATGACAAATAAGGCATAATTTCACTTATATGTAGAATCTAAAACAGTTGATCTCATAGAACCAGAGAGTAGAATGGCTGGGGGTGGGGAATGGGAAATGGGGAGATGTTTGTCAAAGGGTATAAAGTTTCAGTTAGATAGGAGGGATAAGTTTTTTTGAGATCTGTTATGCAATATGGAGGCTATCAATAATCATGTCTATTTCAAAATTGCTAAGAGAGTAAATTTCAAATGTTCTCACCACAAAAAGTGATAAGTATTTGAGGTGATGACTATGTTAATTACCTTGCTTTCATCATTCTACATTGTATATGTATGTGTGTGTGTGTATATATATAGTATATATGATATATATAGTGTATATATAATATATATATATATACACTGTATCCCATAAATATATACAATTATAATTTGTCAATTTATAATAAAATAAATAATTAAAAAATAAATAAAATTTAAGTTTTAGTAGCCATATATGACCATTGGTTATCATATTAGGCAGTGAACATCAAATTAGTAGGGACCAGGAACTTAGAAAACAGCAACAGTATGAGAAATATAACTATGGGTAATGGGGTACCAGTGTTTTACCAGAGATGCATTATCTCACTTTATCTTCACAATCCTATTATTAACAGATTTTTTAAAAAACCATCAGGCATAGAGAATTTTAGAAAGTTGTCCAAGACAGAAAGCATTAGAGTCTGGATTCAAATTCAGATAATATAGCTCCAGAAAGTACCTCCCTGAGTTTAAGCATGCGGGAAATCATGTGATAAACTGGAAACAGCATGAGTTTTGGCATAGAGAAAACTAATTTTGGATCTTGGTCCTGCCACTTATTGGACTCTGACTGTGTGACATTAAGCAAGTCACCTATCCTCTCTGATTCTTTATTATAAAACCTATAATATGGGACTTGTAATACTTCTCACCACCAATGGGATATACACTTTAATATATCATATGTTATTTCCCCCTCTTCCATCTTCTCTATCAAATAAGTTTGCCTTTAGGGCAAAACTACCTGTATTTGGGGATGTTGTCACTGGTCATGAAGCAGATTAAAATTAACTGAGATTAAAACAGATCAAAATTAAGCAAACACATTATTCCTTGTGGGCCAGAGCTTATTATCACAGAATTCTAGATAGCTGAGCCAACTGAAGGGCAAGGAAGTCTCTGGAACTACCACACTGAATGTAAGGATAAAGGCAAGGAGCAGTTTGGTCTGCTACAGATTAATTGGCTAATGCCTACAGTTTGTAATCAGATTGTGGTTCAAGTTCTAATTCTAATAATTACTACTCGTGTGACCTTGGGAAAGTCATCTACCCTCTTTCTCTCTGTTTTCTCATATATAAAATGGGGGTAATAAGGAATTTCCAGAGACTTTCTTGCCCTTCAGTTATCTCAGCTGTCTAGAATTCTGTGCTAATTACATGTTGTCTTATAACCTTTGAGGAAAGATAATATGTAAAGTCTATTTCCCTGAAATTCAGAGCTGGGGTTGCTTTTGTGTTCTTGATTCCCTCAGTTTTCTTATCTCTGAAAAAAATGTTGGCACTTCTGCCTATGTGGTTTATGAATCCTGCCATAGTTTGATTAGAGTAATGTATTTTTGTAACACATTTGAACCACATGCGTGTGACATACTCCATTGCATGACTCTTTCGTTAAGATCTACTGGAAATGTCAGAGTCTCTTTAAAGGCAGTTGTTAAACATTAGCATAAGAATGTTTGTTAAACTCTTCCAGAAAAGGATACTGTGTAAATCGTAACATCATTTAAATTAGTCAACCACTATTAATTCAGGCTAATTGTAGAAGATTCCAAGCTGAACTGCTGATAAATCTAAAAAGTAGAGTGTATATAAAGGAGTGCTAGCTAGCTGGTGATGAGTAAGACTCATGGTGGGCCTACTTTAATGAAAGATAACATTCATTTGTAATTGTAATTACTATAATAATGGAGTACAATTAAAGTATTTGAAAACACAGTTTGGGCTATTAAGTAGTTTGAATATTCCTCTAACATTTCTGTTTATTCCATTAATTTTCTTAGCAAAGCCTTTCTTTATAGATATTGCAAGGTCAACTTAAGCCCAGCCTGGGTCCAAATGATCACAAAACTTGAGTATATGAGGTCCACATTAATGAGGACTTATTATAATGATAAATATAGAAGGATCAAAACCTGGGACAGGCTATAGGTTATGCTATCTTTTATTTAATTGCTTTTTTTTCTATTATAAATTTCACCTTTCATACCACTCTACACGTGATGTTGGGATTAGAACAGTCTCCTGAGAACACCAGAACTAAATGTGTATGTTTAAATAGAGACCCACATACTGGCACCAGTTAATCCTTAATGAATGTAACATCAATAAAGTAAGTAGATAATAAAAAAGTTAAATTTTATTGCTAATCCTAAATCCTACTTTAAGGAGAAGAAAAACCTTAATGCTATGGCTAGGGTTGATTAGCACAAGATTAGCATTGGTGTACATTAATAATGAAAATAGCTGAGCCTGATTAGTGTCACTTAAAGTTTTGTGAATCAGATATATAGCCCTACAAATTAAACAGCTTGAATACTGAATAAAGAATCTAGAGGAATAATTATTATTTAAAAAGTTAAAACCTTCACATCTCTTCTAAAAGAAAATTTTTCATTGGTATAGAATTACATACCATTCACTCTACAGCATGAAAAGGGTGGAACTTTGCAGACCATAAAAAGTGAAATAAAGGAGCGACTAAAATTGATTTTTATTTAAGTAGATTACTAGTGTTTTCTTCCTTAACTGGAAGGAGTGTCCTGTACTTCTCCAACCTATTTTCAGCCATGATACTATTTTTACATGCACAATTAGACACTGACCCCTTTGAGGAAGTTAAATGTCCCTTATTATCCCCAACCTCAACTCCAAAACCTTTCTCAGTCAAGCAAGAGAATGGGAAATATATAGAAATGAATGTGGAAAAATTTCCAACATGTGTGCATATAGAACAAATTGTGAGGTCAGTGAAGTGAGTCCCTATTGTCCTTCTTACTCTGCATTCTTTCTTCCTCTCCAACCATGCCCAACCCAGTGGTTTCCTTTGTAGCCCAGGGTCTTCTATGTCAATGCTCTAAAAAAGCCTGCACTCCCCTTCCCCACCTCATTTTCCATCCCCTACTCTGCCTCCACAAAACTTACTTGTTCTGAGTCAATTTTACCAGATCCCTGCTGTCTTTTAAGAGTGTTATTATAGTATAATGGCAGTAGGAGGAATCATACTATAACAAGGAAAACTAATAGCCAGTGTGAGTATAATGACTGTTATATTATGCTCCAGGCACTCTGCAAGCATTTTACATCCAGTACTTCATTTAATCCTCACTTTTACAGATGATAAAATTGAGGCTTAGAAAGATTAAGTGTCTTGTCTAAGGTTCCACAGTGAATAAGAGGACTCTTGTTTGTTGTAGCTCTTAACTGCTACAACTCTATACTGCCTACATAGTTCTAGGAAAAGCAATAAGAGTTAATATCCCAGAAAGCCTTTTGAAAAAAGTTACAATGGTTGTTCCCTCCTAAACCATTTATAGTTCATTATCGGACTTTGCTGTATTGTCTTATTTAAAAAGTAGGGGAACGGGAGAGAGTAAGGAAGAGGGAGGAAAAGAAAGGAAGGAGGATAAAGAGGAAGAATTGACTCTCAGGCCAGAATGAATACTTTGCCTTAGTCAAACATCTGAGTACATCATGTCTAGGCTTCTCATTTTCCTTGACAAGATGCAGGCCACCCAAAGCTGAGGTGATGCCATGAAACTGGCATAAATACAGTTGACCCTCAGTGTCTCCAAGGATTGGTTCCAGGACCCCCACATATACCCAAATTCTTGCATATTCAAGCCCCACAGTCACTGCTCTGTAGAACCCACATATATGAAAAGTTGGCCCTCTGTATACACAGGTTTCACTTCCTGCAAATACTGTATTTTCTATCTATGTTTAATTGAAAAAAAGTACGTATAAGTAGAATGGTATAGTTCAAACCCATGTTTTTCAAGGATCAAATGTATTCCCCATCTCCCTTTGCCATCCACTCACAAATTCCTGGTCCAATCACTTGTGGCTGAGGTAGCAGGATTGGTTTCACACAGTATAAATAATAGCAAATTGTGTAAGAAAAAAACTGTGGGACACTTTCCTTAAGAGGTCTATACATACAGACATAGCAGGCCTCTGAGGTTACCTCAACTTCTCTTAGAGCCTATCAAGTGCAAATACGTATGATTCTCTTAGGGCTTAATTAGTGGGTAGACAATATAAAAGTTGAGGACATCCTCCAAATGACAGAAGAGTGGCCTTATCTCAGGAATGAGAGTTCTTCTAGCCCTAAGACTAATGCCATGAAATATTTGCTACCATGCCTTTGCGTCTTTCTCATTTACAAACCCAGTACTCTCTCCCAGGTACACTCTGGGGTCTTATTGGTTTCATCTAAAGTTCCTAATTAGCCATGAATGATTCTGGCTCCCTGAATGTAAAATTATTTTTGTTTTCTTTAATATGAACTGTGAGGACTCAGGATCCAGCTGGCCCTAGATACTTAGGGAAACTATTGAGCTCTGCTTTGGTGGCAACTGCCTTGGCTAGTTGAAAGCCCTGTTTAGTTCCCCAACTGTGTTTGTATGTGACTTATATAAATTAGTTACTTTTGAAATTGCAAGTGGTTTTAAAACAAAAACTCTTATTCTAAGTAAAAGGATAACTGAGGGCTGTACCTTCTGCAACTAACCTGAAGTAAGTAATCTTGTATCAGTTTCCTGATCATACTCTAGCTTTCTTCTCCAACTGGAGTGACCCTTTACCAGAGATGGTCTGAAGCTTTTTACAAAGACAGCCTCTTCTCAAATGTACACCTGGCAGTAATTTTCCCATGAATGGTCTTGATGCTAACAATGTCTGATTCATCTGCCTTTTTATTCTTTTCTGTTACTAACTCACTAGAAATAGTCTCCGACAAAGTCCACATGTATGAGAATTAGCCTTAGAACAAGAGAAGCCAAGACATTGGCTATTAGATGTTAGGGTGATAAACCATCCTGGTTTCCTCAGGATTGTTCCAGGCTTAACATTGAAAATCTTGTGTCCTGAGAAAAACCCTAGCCCAAGGCAAACCAGGATGGTTAGTCACCCTACCAGATGTACACTTACGCTATATGGTATATTAGAAAGAACACTGGTCTTCAAAAGTCTGAGCCCAAGTCCTAATACTGTCACTTATTATGTTAACCATATAATTTTCTGTTTATTCATAGTACTTATCAGAATTTTAACTTTGTATTTTGATCTTTATTTGTTTAGTGTTTGTCTTTCTCACTAGAAGGTAAGCCCCATGAGTGCTAGAGTCATATCTTGTTTGTTCCCCATTACAACTCCAACACTTAACACAATGCCTCACAAGAAGTCGGCACTCAACATTTGTCCATTGAATTAATAAATTAATAAGTCACAACTGCTCTAGTTTTCCATTTTCTCATCCTTAATGGAGACATTACTTACTTCCAATAGTTGTGAGGAATTGAGATAGTATGTATGTAAAAGAGACAATGTATGTTTTGTAAACCATACACAAAGCATTATTAATGATGGTACTTACGATGTGTGCTTGATAATAATTTCTCCCTTCTATTGAGGAACCTATTCAGTGGTAGCCCTTTTCCATTTTTTTAAATTTCATTGTTTTTTTCCTTCAAATAGGTAGGTTGGTATTTTATCCCCATTTTAGAAATTAGAAGATTGAGGTTGCAAAGAATTAGGGCCAACTACAAGGTAAAAGGGCACAGTCTCCAAGACTGCACTCACTTCTGACACCAACTGCAAGTTTGGATGATTCCCAAAACCACTCTTAAGTAAGACAAATCACTAGAAAGACTCACAGAACTTGCAGAAAGCTATCATACTCATAGTTAGGGTTTATTGCAGGGAAATGATACAAATTAAAATCAACAAGGGAAGAAGCACATAGACCACAATCCAGAAGTACTAAATATAGAGCTTTCATTTTCCTCTCTCTGTGGAGTCAGGACATGTTACTCTCCTGGCATCCTAATGTGACATTACTCATGGTGTGTTACCAACCAGGGAAACTTACATGAGCCTTGTTGTTCAGAGTTTTTATTGAGACTGTATTACCTAGGCATGACTGATCATTTGCCCACATAGTTGATCTCAGTTTCTGGGTAGACTGATACCATCCAATCCAAAGCTCCTACTCCAAATCACATTGTTACTATCTGTCTATCACAAGGCCCTTAAGCAAATAAAAATTACCTCCTGGGAGCTGAGGGCAAAGGCAAGACCTCTTTTGGAGCAATTTTAAATTCTTTATTACAGAGAGGTGCAGAGACGTCAATCAACTTGCCAAAACTTGCACATCTGGCACATGTACACCCTAGTCAGCCTCCCTCTAGTGCCCGTGCTATTATTTTCCATTGTATGCCCTGTGTGCCTGATAAACAATGCAGTTTTAATGTGCTATAAAATAATATATGACCCTATACGTAGAATAAAGAAAGGCATAACTGGAAGTAAAAAAAAAAAAAATAGGCAGAAATTGTACTACTTTCTCATCTACCTTTTTCCTCTCACAGCTCTCAAATTTGAACCTTCCTTTATTCCTTGAACCACAACATAGGCCTATACTTGGAAAAGTGCAAAGTGGACAAAAGTGGGTAGAAAGTTTGTCTAGGGTATGCTTCCACTCTACCAACCTCCCCTCTTGTGCACTAGGGCTTAAAAATACCCTCATATGTGCACACATGCATGCACACACAGAAATGCACACACACACATCCCTCAACTCACAAAGAGGCCTATTTTTTATGGTCTGTCTAAAAAATTCAATTTTGTGTATTAAATAAAAATTGGAAATCCTTCCTGGGGTCATTTACTTTTAAATATGAGCTTCTTAAACATAGAATAACTATGATGACAAAGAAATTAACATCATTTGATGAGATTCATAATAGGGATTTGTGGTTATAGAGTCTCCCTGTGTCTCCAATCACAGTGTACCCAGCCATCCCACACATTTGCATGCTAGAAGCTGGAGAAGGGTGTGGAAAAATGATAAGTAATAAGAGGAGAAGAAAACAAGAAAGGAAGGAGAGATACTCTGAAGCTCTGAAGTAATCTGTACCTGTTCAGAAATGGAAAACAATTCAAGGGGCCACATCACATGGAACGTCATCCAAAGCTTAAATAAACCAGAGCAAGCCTAACAAAGACTTAAAAAGAAGGCAAAGGGTTTGGTACAGCCATTTTATTTGTTATCTTTCTGGTGGAGGAGAAAGAGTGCAAGACTATAGCTAACCTACTACAGTGGCTAGCAGTAGAAACAGCATAGACCTTAGAGTGAGGCATACCAGAGTTCAAATTGCAACTCCACCATTAGCTTTATGGCCATAGGAAAATTATTTTGCTTCTCCAACCCTCAGTTTCCTTACTTGTATAATTGATGCTAATACTAAAACACATCTCCTAGGACCCTTAAAGAGATTAAATAAGGTAATGCATGCACAGTATCTTTGAGGTCAGTTACCAGGTCTTTGAGGTCAGTATTGCCTGGAATCCTTACTTGGCAATGGGTAGTGGTGCAAGTCTGATGACTAGAGCGTGTGCTGAGCTACCTCCTCAGATGTGGCAAAATTGTGAGTAAAGCTTTGTTATCCTACTTGGTACAATCGAAGTATCTTGCATTATGGGGTCAACACATCCAGGTTTCAATCCAGGCTATGCTACTTTCAAGCTATGTGACCTACAGGAAAATGTTTAGCCTCTCTGAGACTCAGTTTCCTTATCTGTACAACAGGGATAATAGCACATAGCTTGCAAGTTCTGTAAAGGACCTATCCCAATATATTGCTTTCTTATGCTACACAGTGTTTCCAGAGACCAAAGAAAGAGCATCTTCATAAACAGATAGATCCAATAAAATATTTTTATGTAAACTACATATCATACATATGCAAACATATATGATATATATGTATGAAAATATATACATACATTGAAAAAATTCTTTCTTTCACTGAGTAATAGTGACACCACCCTAGTTGAAATCAATTGACCATAAATTGTATGTGGGTGTGTTTTCTAGACTCTCAGTTCTACTCCATTGATCTATGCATCTATCCTTATGCCAGTATTGCACTGTTCTGATTACTATAGCTTTGTTAAGTTGTGAAATCAAGAAGTATGATACTGCCAATTTTGTTCTTTTATTCAGATTGTTTTGGTCATTGAGTCTCTTGTAATTCCACATGAATTTTAAAATTAACTTGTTCATTTCTGCAGAAAAAAAAAAGCAGTTGGATTTTTGATAAGGATTGCATTAAATCTGGAGATCACTTTAAAGAGTATTGCCATCTTGACAACATTAAGTCTTCCAATCTATGAATACAATGTCTTACAGCTTACTTAGGTCTTTAATTTCTTTTGGTAATGTTTTATAGTACTTAGTGTGTAGGACTTGCACCTCCTTGATTAAATTTATTTCTAAGTATTTTTTTCATGCTATTACTAATGGAATTGTTTTCTTAAATTCTTTTTCAGATCATTTGATGCTACTATTAATATATATTTTTGTATATCAATCTTGTATCTTGCAGCTTTACTAAACTCTTAGCTCTAATAGCTTTTTAGTAGATTCCTGAGTATTTCCTATATACGAGATGTTTCTATATGCAAATGGATAGTTTTACTTCTTTTTTTCCAATCTGGATCATTTTTATTCCATTTTCTTGCCTAATTGCCTTGCCTATCACCCTGTACCTCCAGTACAATGTTGAATAGAAGTGAGGAAAGTAGAAATTCCTGACTTTTTTCTGATGTTTGGAGGAAACATTTCAATCTTTTACCACTAAGTATGCTTCTAGCTTTGTGTTTTTAACCTCTATTGGATTGAGGACGTTTCTGTCTAGTCTTAGTTTTTTGAGCGCTTTTTATCATGAAAGGGTGTTGGATTTTGTCAAATTATTTTCCTGCATCTACTGAGGTGATCATATTTCTTTCTTTTTATTAATATTACAAAACTATAGTAATTATGACTGTGTGGTAATGGCTTAAGAGTAGGCATAAAGTTCAATGGAATAGAATTCAGAGTGCAGAAATAAACTCATATATCTATGTCAATTTTTTTACAAGGGTGCCAAAAACATTCAATGGAGAATAAATAGTCTTTTCAACAAATAGTTCTGAAACAGCTGGATATCCACATGCAAAAGAATAAATTTGGACCACTTCCTCATGCCATATACAGAAACATAAACTAGCTCAAAGACGTAGATATAAGAGCTAAAACAAAACTCTCAGAAGAAAACATAGGCATAAATCTTTGTGATCTTCAATTGGACAATGGTGTCTTAAATATGACATCTAAAGCACAAGCAACCAAAGAAAAATAAATAAATGAGACTTCATAAAAATTAACAACCTGTGTACATCAAAGGACACTAGCAAGAAAATGAAAAGATAGCCCACAGAATGGGAGAAAATATTTACAGATCATATATCTGACAAGAGTCTAGTATCCAGAATATATCATGAGCTCTTATAACTCAACAATAAAAAGACAACTCAAATTTTTAAAAAGGCAAATGATTTGAATAGCCATTTATCCAAAGAACATCTACAAGTCAACAATAATCACATGAAAAGATGCTCAACATCATCAGTCATTAGGGAAACACAAAGTAAAATGACAATAAGATATCATTTCATATCATATGGAATGGCTATAATAAAAAAAGAAAAAGAAGTATTGGTAAGTATGTGGAGAAACTAGGACCCTCATGCATTGCTGATGGAGGTAAAGATGTATACCAACCATTGTGGAAAACAGTCTGGCAGTTCCTCAAAAAGCTAAGCCTAGAGTTTTATCATATGACCCTAGCCCACCAATTATACTCTTGGGCATATATCCAAGCGAAATGAAAACATATATAAACACTTTTACATAAATTTTCATAGTAGCATTATTCATATTCTTAACAGCCAGAAAGTGGAAATATCCCAAATGTCCATCAACTTATGAATGTATAAACAAAATGTGTTATAACCATACAATGGAGTATTATTTTGACATAAAAAGGGAATTAAATAATTTATACATGCTATAACATGGATAAACCTTGAAAACATTATGCTAAGTGACAAATATCAGACAGAAAAGGCCACATATTGTATGATTTCTTTTATATGAAATGTCCAGAATAGACATAGAGACAAAAACTAGGTTAGTGGTTGCCAGAGGCTGGGAGAAAGGGGAAATGGGCTGCGACTATTTAATGGACATGGGTTTCTTTTTGAGGTAATGAAAATATTCTGGAATTAAATAGAGGTGATAACTGCACAGTCTTGTGAATATGCCAAAGCCACTGAATTGCACACTTTAAAATTACGAATTTTGTGTTGTATGAGTTATGTATTAATAAAAAGTTAATTTTTAATCCAAAGAGCACTTTGAGAAAAAAAAATTAATATATGTCAGAAAAAAATGATTAATACAAAAATCTATCACTTTCCCTAACTCTTGCCAGCTGTCTCTGTGATACTTTAGGCTGCCCAGCCAGTCTTTCACAAGCTGTAGCAGTTTCAAGACGGCAGGGTTGTCCAGGCGCGGTGGCTCATGCCTGTAATCTTAGCCCTTTGGGAGGCCGAGGTGGGCGGATCACGAGGTCAGGAGATCGAGACCATCCTAGCTAACACGGTGAAATCCTGTCTCTACTAAAAATACAAAAAATTAGCCAGGAGGCTGAGGCAGGAGAATGGCGTGAACCCGGGAGGCGGAGCTTGCAGTGAGCCGAGATCCTGCCACTGCACTCCAGCCTGGGCCACAGAGCGAGACTCAGTCTGAAAAAAAAAAAAAAAAAAAAATGATGCTGGGGTCCCCTCAGAGTACTGGCCCAGGTCCAAGCTAATTCAGACCGTGTGGATCTTTTCTTCTTTCTTTACAACAGAAATGAGCAAGGGTGTCTCATTTCCAGGAGGGGAAAGTAGGGAAAAGAGTACTGTGGTTATATACCTCCAAAGTTAGCTAAGTTGAAACCTCAGATTCAAGATTAAGCAACATTAAATTTCAGCTGAAATTGTATATCTATCTGCTGCCACTTTATAAAATTTTTCACTTAAGATGACACAAAAGCCTATTTATTGAGTTGTGTACACCATTAAAGTTTAAAAGTTTGACATGCATATGCTGTTTATTGTGTGGCAGTAATTAACTGTAATTGAAAAATATCCCATTTTATGGTTCTCTGAATTTTCAGTGATCTTTTCCCCTCCCTCCTTCCTCTCCTCTAACTCTAACTGCTTTCCTATAACTTAATCCTCCCCTGCCCCACACTCAAGCTGCTTTAATAGAAATATAAGCAATTTAAGTAGGGTACCCATTATGTCACAAGGTTTTAAAATTATTAAGGCTCCTACTCTCCTAGTCGGGTCTATCTTTGAGATATGTGACTTTATGCCTGGAACTGTCGGGGAGTGGAGCTGGGAAATATACCCATCACATAGAAGAAAGGAGTTCTGGTCTATTATATTCCTTTTATCCATCTCACCTTCTCTAAGAATGGAACATAAAGCTCATTCAAGAAAGATGCGTGAAAAATACTTCTGAGATAGCATATAGTAGAAGAAGTGTCTATGCCTTCATCAGAATCCCTGAGAGGTGAAATGTCCTTTTTATAGCTGGCCAATTCTGAATTTTAATTTTATCTCCTTTTTCATTTTATGATGCTCCTATGTATCTCTTACAGGATTTTTCTTCTTTATTGTCCCCTTCAATTTCCTCCTTCTACTTCTTGCCCTCAATTCTTATTTTCAATTGTTTTCTGTCTGCTTTCATATTCTATCTTTTCTTGTTATGCTAGACTCAGGCCTCCTTGCTAAAGCACAGCTTATAATTCTTCCACTTGTACTTTCTAGGCAGGACTTTTATAACTAGATCTCCTACTTTTCTTGATCAGTCTCTTGCTTTCTGGCTTCACTCATTTCATCTCTGGTTCTTCCCATAATTCTTGGCTGAATTCCCACTTGATCCTACTACTGGTCATAACCTACCAGGAAAAATCCCCATGGGACATCATTCACTCTGAAATATTATTGTCTTACCTCAGAGTCACAGAAATTTGGTTACCTAAGCAAAGAAAATAAATTTTCAAATAGTAACATAGTGTCTACCTGGGCACAATTTAAAATAAATCCTAGGAAAGTCTCTGATCTTGTATTCCCAAATATTTAGATTTATTTTGATCTGCAGGTCTTCATGCTGTTCACACTTTGTATGAAAGGAGTGTGCTTCATAAAGCATTAGACTGAATACAAGAAAATCAATACGCAATCTGTGTGATAATTAATTAAGGTGCCAGAATGAATTACGTTTTCTTCCCCTTCTGATTTGGGTCAGAGTCACGTTAGATTTGGGAAGTTGTCCATTTTCAATTATTGTTTGTTCTGTGTTCTTTTTATGTGACCAGAATGAATGACTGGCAGGAAATCATGTTATGTCAAAAATCTATGGGATAAGTTTAACATGCTGAAGATGTGGTTTGACAAAAGTTATTTCCAAGAAAAGCCTGATAAATCAGGCTGAGATAGTTTAGGAGAAAGGCATACCTACATGTATAGGTAAGATTGTGATGAAACCAACTTTATTCTCTGTACATTGTTTTCAGTTTTCATATACAGTCATTCAGCAAACATTTGGTGAGCAAATACTCTATGTCAAGCATTGTACAATGCACTAGAGGTGCAGCTATTTACAAGAATGTTGTGCGTTCAGAGAATTTATAGTCTAACAAGGGAGAGCAACATTAAAGAGTCCCACACATAATTAATTAAGTACAATTTTTTGTAGTGCTACAAAGGAGTATACAGTAGTTACCCATTGTATCAGTCTGTTTTCATGTTGCTATTAAAAAATAGCTGAGGCTGGGTAATTTATAAAGAAAAGAGGTTGAATTGACTTATGGTTCTGCAGGCTGTACAAGCATGGCACCAACATCTGGCAGCTTCTAACGAGGGTCTCAGGAAGCTTATAGTCACGGCAGGGGGTAAAACGGAAGCAGGTACGTAATTTGGTGAGAGCAGGAGCAAGGGGTGGGAGAGGTGCCACACACTTTTAAACAACCAGATCTTGTGAGAATTCACTCACTATCATGAGGACAGCACCAAGCCATTCATGAAGAATCCACCCCCATGACCCAAACACCTCCTACCAGGCCCTACCTCCAATATCGGTGATTACATTTCAACCTGAGGTTTGGAGGAGACAAACATCCAAACTATATCATCCCTTATCTGTGTTTCACTTTCCATGGTTTCAGTTACTCATGGTACAGTACAATAAGATATTTTGAGAAAGAGAAAAAGAGAATACATTCATGTAACTTTTATTACAGTATATTGTTATAGTTGTTATAGATTTTATTATTAGTTACTGGTGTTAATCTCTTACTGTGCCCAATTTATAAATGATAATTTATCATAGGTCTGTATGTATAGGAAAAACATAGTATATACAAGGTTTGCTACTATCCACAGTTTCAGGTATCCACTGGGGGTCTTAGAATGTATCAGCCACAGATAAAGAAGAACGACTGTACCTTATCTTGCTGGATTTTTCCATAACTCTAAAGTTACTATTCAAACTAAAGCCAGGAAACATCCAGAAATATTTCTATGTTCTTCTGTACATAAAGGCTAAAGACATAAATAAATAATGGATGGAGGGATTCCTTCTCAGGGATACAGTGAGAGGTCTGGTGACCTCAGTTTGGAGTCTAGAGTATCAGGCAATGTGCCCCAACCAAAGAAAGCACTCAATAGTGTAATGCAGCTCATTTCCCAGTCCAAAACTCAGCTTCCTTTATGCTTATTTTACTTGGTGAGAACTAGTCCTCATTGAATATTGTCCAGAGACAGGTTGATAATGATGATCAAGAACAGGCTGTTTTGTTAGTGAATTCCAGAGGTGGTAGGGCTGATGACAGACCTAATTCTCTGGCAAGGGGATGGCCTTAATAGACAATAATTCTGGATTGCTTGGTGTTAAAAATATCAGGATGATTGAATGAAGGAGGCTAGAGAACTTCTATAAGTGAACAGGGTCCTATTCATTCTGGATGATACAGGCATCACCAGCCTGAAGGCAGGGGACCTGGAAAAGATCTCATCAGGTGTAAGATTCTGTTAAGTTTAACTTGCTGAAGCATTAGCACTCCTAGAAGAATGGCTGAATGCCAATTCCACTTTCCTTAAATGTGCATTGAAATAGTACTTGCTGGTGCCAATTTATTCTTAGCTCTGTGGGCCTGCCCATGTATATGTCACATAGAGGCGAACATTACTTATATTTGATGAAAGGGTCCCAGCCTAACGGTGCTCACAATTTTCATAACTCGATTTAGTGTAAATTATACTCACCTTAGGGAATGAGTAACTCCCAATTCCTCTCCCCAGTGGGCACATGATTAATTGGCTTAGTGATAAAAAGAAAATGGCTTCAACACAGACCTAAGCTCTAGTGGGCTCCCAGAAGATTAGGTTTTAAATCTCGATAGAGTTTACTTGGCCCTCCCTCATTAAACTGGGATAAGTCAAGTTTAAAAACCAAGGCCTTCTTATATCAGCAAGGGCAGGAAAACCGCAAAGTAAGGACAAGAGTTTACCTAGCATATATGCCAGACAGATGCCAAATGCTAGTTGACTAGCACATCTTTATGGGGAAGGATGCCACATTTTAATAATTAGCCCCATTTTAGAATAATTGGCATGTAGAATCTTTTTGAGATCTTTTGGAGATAACATTTTTGAGGAGTCATTCTATTTTCATGTTAAGCCCTCACCAGTATCTACATGTTCTGGGCTGTTGTAAATGTAATGATCTTAGGCATGTTCAGTCATTTGCATAACCAATATACTACATATGTAAGTGTATCTGTGGCCATCTGAACATGAATGCATCTTTCAGTCCCTTTGTGAGAATTTGGAGATGTTAAAAAAAATGGGAGTTTGTAGGAATGGTGTATCCCCTTTGGCAGGTATATGTTGCCAATCCACTTACACACTCTGAGAACTCTACAATCAGGGATTTAAAGATATTGCTTCTGTTAAATGCTCCCTCTAAACATATATGTCTAACTGGGGGTAATTGCTTTGCAAAGAAAGTATGCTCTAGAAAAGGTTGGTTTCAAAATCAGTTCTTGCCACTCAGCCTGCAGTTATCATTTAGTTGAGTGCAGGAAGCAGGGCTTTTTTATGTTTGACTCTTCCATACCATTGTGACCCCCATGCATAATTCAGGAAATTATGTGGAATAGAAAAATTAAATATTTTAAAATGCACAATGTGTGGAGTATGGAGAGAGACACTATTTAAAGAACCCCTATAGGGAATTCTGAGTTCCATCTAGTTTTCGAGAGTAGTCATGCAGAAAGTGGTAAATTATACATTTAGCTGGGCCCAAGTTTCTAAGGAGTCAGGTGTTACGAGTCTGATTTCATGTCATCCTCTCCAGTTTAGCTGACTAGTCTAACCCTTCACCCACACCAATTGTGCTCTCTGAAAGATTTCAGTTTAGCTGTATGCTAGGCCAGGGGGTAAATAAAGGCAGATAAAGTTATGGCATCGAGTTGCCTCAGCTCTCGAAAAGATTTGATTCTGATTCTACCCTCCCTAACACACTGCACAAATGCTATATCATTCTCCTTCATCCTGTACAAATATTCTGTTTCTGACAACCCACATATTTTCAACTGACTTACTAGTTCTTTAGCCACTTATATTAATCAGGGTTCTCCAGAGAAACAGAACCAATTGTGTGTGTATGTGTGTGTGTATACACATATGTGTACACACACTTAACCAATAGGCTACATATGTTAGGGCATTTGTGGCTATCTGAACATGAATATATGTTTCAGTCTCTTTGTGATTGAAACATGAACACATGTATGTACACATATGTGTGTATATATGTATGTGTATATATATAAAGCGATTTATCATAAGGAATTGGCTCACATGATTATGGAGGCTGATAAGTCCTATAATCTGCTGTCTGTAAGCTAGAGAACAGGCTATTGCAATAACCCAAAATGAAAGCTGACAGTGATATGAACCTGGTGCTGGCAATAGAGGTGGTGAATGTGTGGATTCCGCATATATTTTAAAAGCACAGGCAACAGTATTTGCTGATGGGTTGGAATGAGGGGTAAGAGAGAAAGAGTAGTAAAAGATGATAGCATGACCAAGCAAATGAAAGGATCAAGTTGCTCCTTACTATGATGAGGAAGACTGGAAGAAGTTTTTGGGGGTGGAGAAATTGTGAGTCCAGTTTTAAACATGTTCGGTTTGCCACCTTTTCAATATTAACATACAAATTAGATGTCTTTGGTGCCTGGAACAGTGCCCAGCATGAGGCCCATACTCAGTAAATAGTTTTAACTGAATGAATTAATACTCTAAGTTCCCTCTGCCTCCTCTCAGTTACAACCACATCATCTCACCAAGTTAGTCTGCTCCTTCATTGTAATGGTTTCTCACATTTGGTGTTAAGTGAGCCTAAAAACACAAGTGATGATTTCCTTTGACCTCTTTCTAAGATAACTCTACTTAGTCTCACATACTTTCTATTTTCTGGGAGTGTCAAGAAGGCCCTTTTTGCTCTGGTTTCCCATCTGTGAGCAAGAAAAACAGCTAGGAAGCCCGTTATTAATCTTCTTGCATCAATACTTACATTGTAAACCTGTGCCATCTTCTTTCATTAGTCACAGAGAAGACTAATTACACTGACTAGACTGATGAACTCAGTATGCAAATATTCATGTAATGAGATGGTCTGCCCAATTTTCTCCTGCAGTTATTCAAATACCTCCCCAATTTATAGCAAAGCCAGAAAGTCCTACAGTTCACTAATGTCAAAAAGTGTGTATGTGTGGGCTTCTGGGCCGATGGATACATAAATATGTACAATTGGACATCTTTACAACTTGATGGTGGTCAAAGTAGAACTAGGGTGCTGGGACAAAGAAAAGCAGTTAATGTGTGTGAGTGTACCCTAAGAGTAGGATATTTGACAGGGATTTACTAACCAGCACTAGCACAGACAAGTCATTACAACCTGAAGGAGGCACAGTCATCCATGAAGATTATTTCTGCTGCACTGAGGGTAAGCTGAAGATAAAGGGTGTTCCTGGTCCCTTAATAAAAGAGAAACAATGAATTATTTTGTATAAGGCAGTTTTCAAATGCCTGGGTAAAAGTCTACTCTGGTGGCTTCCTTTCCTGAAGCAATGGTGTTAATCACTGGAAGTTAACTAGCAGGTCCAGTAACTGTAGCCACGATAAGAACCTGGCAAACAGTATTTTGCTCAGAGGACTCTGAGCTTCAGGGTCTCCTTTCATTGGTGGGTTCTGGTTTAGCTGAGAGTTGTGGGCTGAGTAGAACTTCAATGTCTTTCTGAGCCCCACATCAGCTATAGGCCCAGAAAAGGATTTTGTGCCATTAAAGGTGGGTCATTAGCTATAAGTGTTTTATCTCCACCAAGAGGGGTACATTTCCCACTGATTATTGTGCTCTGTTTTGGAGAGAATTTCAGGAAAAAACCCTAGAGACGAAGCTTTATAGCAGATGCTGGAGGTGGAGAGTTATTTTGTTATTTTTTGTGTGCATGTATGTGTTGGCAGGAAGGTATAAGATCTAAAAATTAAAATTAAAAACCATAAGAATTGGAAAGTAAGGAACAAATTTATTTTGAAATCTGGTGAGTATAACTGGAATGACAATGGATGTAAAGATGAACAGCTTCTCATGGCCAAACTAGGACTAGAGCTCTTAGTTGGACTCTGGAGCAGTCAGGGGACAGAAAGAACTCACTGATCCCTAGGGAAAGGCCAATGGTGCTAGGGGACCAGAGAGGGAAGATTTACTCAGCAACTCATTAATTCTTCATTCATTTATTCATTTAACAAACATTTATTGATTAGTCACTCTGAGCTGTACTGGGGCCTTAGTCTACATTGATGAATCAAACAAACGTGACCTGTTCACCTGGAATTCACATCCCAGTGGCTGAAATGGACAAATATATGGGAAAAAAACCGAATACAGTAATAAAAATCTGTTATAAATGCTATTGAATGCTGACCATACAATAGACATTGCACAAGGAGATTTAATCTTTCCACTTCAAGGCAAGGACAGACCCTGTCACTCTCTAACATTTCTTAATTACTTGAAATGATTTAATTCTTAAATAATATATTTATTTTCTGTTTTCTCCAAGTAGGTTGAAAACCCCCGATATCAAGTCTTGTTCACAATTATATGTCTTGTTCACTGCAGTGTCTTTCTCAATGCTCAATAATTACTTGTTAGTCAATTGGATAGATGAATCTTTTATTATCTTCATGTTAACCCTGTTAGATGGGAAGTACAAAAATCAATTATGCCCATCTTATAGATAAGGATAAGAGGCTTTGGAATGGATCTGGATTTGGGAATCAGCATCTAATAAAGATATAACTACTAATAATCATAATGCTTTGTATGATTCTTAAGTTTGAAAATGTAAAAATAACTAGAATAAGAAAATATAAAAAGGTTATGACACCAACTGTTTGTCACTGGTTCATTTATTACTATAGCTGTCATCTAAAAATGTATGAAGAATGTGACATAGAAGAGCTAAATTCAGGTGAGAGAACATATTACATGTTAAGAGCATGGCCTCTGGAGCCATTCTACCTGCTTTGGAAACCTGGCTCTTCCATCTACTAGATTGGCAGCCATGGAGGAGTCAATTTATTTTTTTGGACCTCAGTTTCCCCATCTATAAAATAAGCACTAGTTGGATAATATTATATTACTATATATTATATATGATATTATATATCCTGTTTTGCTCAGGTAATTTTCCTTGTTGTCAATATGAAGTATAGAATTGGAGTCTACTCAGAAATATACAAGTGCCATGTGTTAAGTTCAAGGTGCTGAAAGTACAAGGAACTTTTAATATTTGTAGACCCATTCAGAAAGCAAATCTTTGTAGGATAGATTAAATTTCAAAGCCACTGAGAAAAAGGATAAGATAAAATAGTCGTGCTGAGGAAAATAATATTATCCACACTAATACCTACAACCTAGAGTTTCTGTAAGTACTAAATGGGATTATACCAATAAATGACTTAGAACAATGTCTGTCATAATAGTAAATGATAATAATAGTTTTTATTACATGGAGGAAAGATCATAAAATTAAAATGTATTTCCTTATATTCTACCATGCATTTCACATTTATTGGTCTCTCCTTCTGGGCCAAGCACTGTGCTAGGCACTTGACAGATGGATGAGATGCATCCCCTGCCATCAAGGAGTATCCAATCTAGGAGAACACAGACTCATACACAACTGATTATAATGGTATGTCTATTCCCAATAAGCATTTCCAACCACAGGCATTATTTGCGATCATGTATCTCCTTCTCTTTATCACATAGCTATTCAGCATACAGAATGTTAAAGACCAGATGGTGTTAAGATGCTTATTTTAGGGCTAGTTGTAAAAGTTCATTCCTTATCTCACATTTAACACAGTATCTTAATGAGAAAACCATTCACAAAGCATTTATGGAGTACTTACTCTTAGTTGATACCTTGAGAAGGATGTAAAAAGGAGTGCAGCTATGGGGCTTTGGGAAAAGCACCAGACTTCAAGTCAGAAATCTTGAGTTTGAGTCAAGGCTTTGCCACTGAGCAAATTGATTGACCTTGGATAAGTCACCTAAAAACTGTGTAGCCGAGAATATTAAATGAACTAGAAAATAGGAAAAAGGAAAACAGCTGGCTTTCAATAATTTTCCAATTATTCAGTCTTTCATTTTTTCAGCATAAGACACAAGACATTGATGAATTAGTGAATGTCAATAAGATGGACAAACTCACTGTAAAAGATATCAAAGCAACTTTGTGATTAACATAGCTTTCTCCTGACACCTAGAGAACCCAAATGACAAAGTGGGGAGTTTGGAGAAGTAAGTAGCTGAGTGCTTCAGGAGGATTCACTAGTGGTAGGTGCAGGATGGGGTTTGGCTGGGACAACAATGAAGAGTCACCGCTTTTAATGAATTCATTCTCTTTGAGAATATTTAGAAAGCAATAAAAGGGGAATCTGACATCTCATCCTCCCATCCATTATTATGTCACTGAAATTGACTTTTGCTAAGTTCACCAATGACTTTATTGTCAATGAAACCAATGGTCACTTCTGAATCCTGATTTTATGTTTAGTAGTATTCTCCATAGTTGGCCACTCTCTCTTCCTTGATACAGTGACTTCCTTGGACTTCTGTGACACACTCTCCTGATATACTTTACAGGTGCTTTTTCTCAGTCTCCTTTTTGAGCCCTTCTTCTATTATCTAAAAATTGTATGGCAGAGGTCCTCAAAGCTCAGTTTGTTCTAGACCCTCTTTATTCTTACCACTCTACCCTCCCTAAATTCAGTTACCATGTATACATAAGTGGACCCCATATCCAGCTCTCCTGGACTCCAGATTCACATAGCCAACTGCCTTGTCAACATCTGCGTCTACATGTCCACATCCTACAGACACGTTAAACTGGACGTGTCACAGGATGAATTTATCAACTCACTACCCTCTGCAGTACATCCTGCTTCTCCTCCAGTTTTCACCATTTCAACAAAGGGTAAGAATATTCTAGGTACTGCCCTTGACAGTACTCCTCTTCATTCCTCCCAAATCAAATGCAACAGCAAGTTCTGTTTTGTTGTTGTTGTTTGTTTTGGTTTTGAGATGGAGTCTCACTCTGTCGCCCAGGCTGGAGTGCAGTGGCACAATCTCAGCTCACTGCCACCTCCATTTCCTGGGCTAAAGCGATTCTCCTGCCTCAGCCTCCCGAGTAGCTGGGACTACAGGCCTGCGCTACCATGCCTGGAGAGATATATATATAGTATTTTTGGTAGAGACAGGGTTTCACCATATTGCCCAGCCCAGGCTGGTCTCAAATTCCTGACCTCAAGTTATCAGCCTCCGTTGGCCTCCTAAAGTGCTGGGATTATAGTCATGAGCCATGGTGACTGGCAAAGTTCTGTCATTTTTTTACACCAACATATACTTTGGCTATGTTAAAGTCTCTTAATCCTCTCTGTCACCACCTTAGTCTAAGCCTCAGTTGTGTCTGAGCTAGACCACTGCAACATTCTCTTAACTGAATTCAGCATATGTACTATTGCCATTTGCCTGGATGATATTTTACAAACATAAATTAGATAATTTCATGTCCTTGTTTAAAACTTTTAAAATAAGTCCCCATTACCCTTAGAATAAAGCCCCAAATAATTACTGTGCTCTATAAGGCCCTGCATGAACTGACCTGTGTCCATATCTCCGACCTCATCTTGTACCTTTCTCCCATTTGCTCTCCCCCTTCACTCTACAAACGTACTGGGCTTCCTGTCTCAGTGCCTCAGCATTATCTCTCTCTCTCCCTTTCTTACATTTCAGATTTCAGTTCAAATATCACTTCCACCAGGAAGCCTTCCCTAACGAACCCTTGCCTTCTGGCTAGCTTAGTCTACCTGTTTTGTGTTCCATAGAAAGCTGCACTCTCTTTTTCCCCTCTCAGAACCCATTTTCTTACTTGTTTAATGTTTTCCTTCTCCATTAGACTCTAGGTTTCGTGAAGGCAAGAACTGTGTCTGTCTAATTTACCAAGCACGATATCTGGCACATAGCAGATATCTTTTAAAAGTGACTCTTACACAAATGTCCAAAGCAGCATCATTCATAATACCCAAAACATAGATACTGCCCACATGTCTGCCACCTGATAAATGGATAAGCAAATGTGGTATTGTGTGATCTGGCCAGCAGCCCACAATGCAACAGGGCTCTCTCTTTGTTCCCAGGTGGATCAGTAAGTCAAGAAATAATAGACACACACAAGATAGTGAAAGCTGGGTCCAGGGGGGTCACCACCTTCTGGTCTCACGGTGCCAACAATGAACTGGATATGCCAGCATTTATTAAGTTTAGTGAGGACACGGGTAGGTTAGTGATGGATTTAGGGTCATTTGATTATGAGGTGAGATGGTCACACGGGGATGAAGTAGTTCTTTAACATAACATCTGTATGCAGAAGTACAGTATACAGAGATAAGAATTTACAATATAGTGTGTGTATCAGTAATTTCTAACAGAGCCTTAAAACAGGAACACAGTCTTTCCATAACCTATGATTAGCAAGATATTAATCAGCAGTAACAACTGCAGCAAAAGCTGGTTACAAACAATTCATAGAAACAGGACATGAAGTTAGACAACCTGTTAGACCAGAATTTCTCAGAAGGGAGTATGCCTTAACCCTAAAGAGGCCTAGAAGAGCCGTGGCAAGATGAGGGCGTTTATAGCCCTATCTTATCCACATGGACAGACGCCCCCCATGTGTCCATTTACAGGCTCTCCACAAGGGTCACATTCCATTCCCAGAGCTATGAACATCTGCTTTTCTGGGATAGGAATCTTGGTGATGTGAAACCTCCCTGACTGCACATCCATTCATAGGCTCTCTGCAGGGGGAAGCACATCATGCGCTGTTGGCTCATTCTGGCAGTCCAATGTGGCATTGTCTTTAACAACCCTGCATGTAATTTTGTATTTACAATAATCAGGAGAGTTTCATCTTTTATTCCATAGCAATAGTTTCAAGGGGTCTCCCTACATCTCCCCGTTTTCTCTGATTTAAATGAACCAAAGCAATCATAGCTTGGCACTGATTACGATTGGATTGAAGAATACTTTTTCAAATTTTGCACATGAACAATAAACCAATAGCACAAATTATACACAGAACAAAATTAACGATAGTGGATCCTCCCAAAGATTTTACCCATTGAATGCAGTTGAGATTAGATAACCCCTCAGAGATACAGTCTAAAACTTCAGCACCGGGTAAAACAGTTAAGTGTGCTTGAGAGGGCTCAAAAATCTGTTCTTTTAGCTTGCTTATGTCTAAACTTAAATTATCTTCACTTCCTTGTAAATGGCGTTTTACTGATTCCCAATTGTGAACAGACTCATAATATTGAAACGGAGTTATACAAAAATCAGAAGTATTCCAATCACATTGCATTTGTAATCTATGTTCTAAACTCATAATTCTATCTCCCATCCATATAACAGTTTGCCTTAGATCATTAATTTGATTGGCCAATTTTTGACTAATACCTGACTGAGAATTCCACATCTGAGTAGAATTTTTTTTGCCATTTATCCACAAAATGAACAGTTTGAACAGATTGATGTGATGCAACTCCAGCAGTTGCAGCAGTTGCAGTAACATAAATCAAGCCCATTATTACTGCAATTAATGTAAAAATAAATCGTTTACTCCTTTTAATAATTTTTTGTAAAATATTGTTAAAAACATGGATAGAAGGGGAAGATTCCCAAGGCCTATGTAAGGCTACGGGGAGCCAAATACCTTCTCTGGCTCTGACTATTAAAATATTATGATATCGATTAAAGGATGAGTCAGTACAAGTATATAAGCAACAATTAACACAGGTAATTATGTTGGTTTTTGAACTAATATGCATCTTTCCTACTAATAACATATGGTGGTGTAACACAACTTTTAAGTAGTACAGTTTTGTTGGACTCCATATAGATAGTGTGTGTGTGTGTATATATATATATATATATATATATATAGGAATGGTATTCTTTTTTGTGAATGTGGGGTGGGAGGAATAGATTGTATGAGAGGTGGTAGGGGGGACATTTAGCAATGCAGGGGTATAAGTCCTCATAATCTTTACTGTCCCATCTTTGAATTGACCTTTTGACGATTGTCATAGTGATATTTTTGGCTGTGTGGTAATAGTAGTGTAAATCAATTTGTTGTCTTAGTTTGCGAGGTGACAAGGTGGATTTACTTATAACACTTTCTCCAGCCCAAACTCTCATACCAGTCATACCTATGGTTAATCTCCATATTTCTGAATATTCAGGTCCTAAGTGGGGAACAAGGAGCCTTGGCTTTGGAGGGGCAACCCCTGCCCCTTTCCACTTAAAAGGCAAAAAAGGAGTTAAATCTACAATATAATAGGGGAGGGCTGTCACTACTTTTTTGATAAGTAATATCATAGAGAAAATGTTGACAATCTCTGTGACCCTGAGAGCAATCATTAGTAATATGACCTTTAGGAGCCCAATCAACAATGGTGTAGTGAGAAAAATTAAATAACACCGTTCCTTATGAACTAACACAATCGTTCCATATTAATTTGTCAGCATTTGAAGACAAGTTGAGAGGACACGCAGGTCCTAAAGGCTTATGTTGGGATGTGTGAATATAATCAGTGATTCCTGTTTTGAACTGCCTTAGAGGTTTTAATGAGAACCGTGATACCAAGCATCCTCAAGGAGGGACAGAGTGACTAGATGGTAGTGTGACTGCCCAAGTTTGAATATGTAATGAGAGACATCCATTAGTGGGTCCCAGGCACAAAGGTGGATACCTAAAACCTAAAGTGATATTAAAAGGGGTTCCTTCTTCTGAAGGTTGGGTAGGACAACGATCATCTACAGAACCAGGCGTCCAAATACTATCATTAACATAGACCTCAATAGGAGCATCCATCCATGTCATGGCTCGAATAAGAGGAGGAAAAGGAATATAGGCCCAATATGTATAGCTTTTAACAGTCTGTGGAGTGACAGAGGGTAGAAGGATCAGTGTCATCAGGAGGAGGCAGAGGCTGAGCCAGACCTGGATCGCTGGAGACAAGTTGTTCAGGATGGCTGACTGGATTGTCTGTTGTAAAGGAGTTAGCATGGTCATTTTCTTCTTTTTGATGATTGGATGTGTTAGTTGTTTCCTGCTGTGGCGCTTTTTCAGCAAATTTCTCTGTCTCGTTGTTGCATGCATCTTCACAACACAATTTCAGGTGTCTAGCAGGAATCCAAACAGGAGATTGATGTTCACCTGGGGAAAACACAAGCATAGCCTCTTCCCCATGTTAAAATAGAACCTTTTGACAATATATTAGATTGAACGTCTTTCCACCATTCTTCCCTTCCTTGGTTTACCATAGGACGGTTACCAGAGAAATGTTTTTCGGCAGCAGTAACAGGACTAGATTTAGGAATACAAAGAAAATTTAACGTGAGCAATGCCAAGTTTAGTTGTATGTGAGAGGTAGACAACTCCTATCCCTCTCTTTTTGTTCAAGTAATTGTAATTTTAAAGTTCTGTTGCTTCTTTCTACAATAGCTTGGCCTTGTGGCTTTTAAGGAGTACCAGTAATATGTTTAATATGCCACTGATCAAGAAAATTTTTAAAAGCTTTACTGCAATAGGCTGGACCATTGTCTGTTTTGAGCTCACTAGGAATTCCCATAACTGTAAAACATGAAAACATGTTTTTTAACATGAGAAGTGGCTTCTCCGGTTTGACAGGTAACCCAGATGAAATTGGAAAAGGTGTCAACTGTGACATGCATATAAGCTAATTTTCCAAAAGAAGGAACATGAGTAACATCCATTTGCCAGATAACATTAGGAGAAAGACCTCGGGGATTAACTCTGGGAGATTGTGTGGGTAAAACAAGAACCTGACATTGAGAACAGTGTTGTACAATTTGTTTAACATGTTTCCAACTGAGAGAATATTTATGTTTAAGACCTGAGGTATTAGTATGAGTGAGTTGATGAAATTGTTCTGCATCTGTAATGGCTAGAGAAACTGGGGTATCAACTTTATGATTACCACTGGATAAAGGTCCAGGAAAGTTAGTATGAGAACAAATGTGAGTGATGAAAAAAGGGTGGTTTCGGTTTCTGACAGTTTTTTGTAACAAAGAGAACAAGGAAAACAGATTAGTATCAGCAATGTATTTGATGGTAGCTGTTTCTATTGCCTTGGTGGCATGGACTACATAAGCTGAGTCAAAGACAATATTAAGAGGCTGATCAAAATCATGTAATGTGATAACAGCAAACAACTCGGCCTTTTGAGCAGAAGTCTGTGGAGTAGAAATGACTTTGTCTTTTGGCCCTACATACCCTGCCTTTCCATTACTGGATCCATCAGTAAAAGTGGTAACGACTATCTCTAGTGGTGATGAACAAGTAAGTTTTGGTAGAATCCAGGAAGTATTTCGTAGAAATTGAAAGAATTTCGACTTAGGGAAATGATTATCAATAGTGCCAATGAAGTCAGCCAGATTAGTCTGCCAGCACAAAGTTGCAGAAAAGGCATTTTTAACTTCATTTTTTGACAAAGGAACCACAATAATGTTTGGATCAAAGCCGGAAATTTTAGTGATACATTGATGTCCTAACCCAAATCAAAGTGGCCATTTGATCAAGATATATTGGAAGAGTTTTAGAGGATGAATTAGGAAGAAATACCCATTCAACTAGAGAATCATTTTGTACTATAAGTCCCATAGGAGAGTGGATGGAAGGAAAAACTGAAAATCATAAAGGTAAATTTGGGTCAATACGAGAGACTTGTGCCTCTCTCTTTGTTCTACAAAAGACAACTCTTGTTTTGCTGGCTCAGATAGAGAGCGAGGACTGTTTAAATCTGTATCTCCTGATAAAGTGGCACATAGATGAGATAATGCGTAAGTAGGAATGCCTAGGGCTGGTCTTAGATAATTGATGTTACCTAGTAATTTTTGAAAATAATTTAAGGTGTTTAAATTGTCAGTACGAAGTTGGACTTTTTGAGGCTTAATGGAGTGAGCTTCTAGTTGCATTCCTAAGCACAGAAAAGGAGTGGCTTATTGAATTTTATCAGGAGCAATGTGGAGTCCTGCATTGGCAACAGCTAATTTTAGAGGTAAAACATTGACTGAATTCATCTTTAGTGGGGGCAGCAATCAGTATATCATCCATATAATGAAAAATGAAATTATTTTTAAAAGTCTGTCGGATAGGTTGTAACACAGTACTGACAAACAACTGACAAATAGTAGGACTGTTAATCATTCCTTGAGGTAAAACTTGCCATTGATATCTAGCTGTGAGAGCTGAATTGTTAATGGATGGTATAGTGAAAGCAAATTTTTCATAGTCTGACTTGTCTGAAGGGATATAAAAATGCAGTCTTTAAGGTAAATGATAATTAAAGGCCATTCCTTAGGAATCATGGAGGTGGAGGGCATACTGGTTGTAATGCCCCATAGGTTTAATAACTGCATTAACAGCTCTTAAGTCTGTTACCATCCTCCATTTTCCTGACTTTTTTGTACAACAAACACAGGTGAGTTCCATGGAGATAAGGCGGGCTCAACAGTGTTTGCTTGTAGTAAGTCATTAACAATTTCAATTAAGGCCTCCAATTTGTGTTTGGAAACCTGACACTGCTCTACCCAAACAGGTGACTCACACATCCATTGTGCAGGGGCAGAGGAAGAGAAGGAGAGTGAGGGGGCTAGGACGTGGACTGGAGGGAAGCAGGGTTCCAAGCCTCTGAAAGAAGGGGTCCCGGAGTGTTGAAAGAAACAGTAGGCATAGAAGAGGGGAGAGGTCCAAAAGGATGAGAGGAATGAGAAACAGGCCATTCAGATGAATGCCACACGTCCACCTCTGGCAGAGGGGGCAATGGTTTAGTAGAAGAGTTTAACATATACAGGTTCCAAGATAGGAGGCGGACGGAGGGGATCATCACCAGGTTCCTCCTCTTGGGGAGAAAACAAGGAGAGATTGAATTCTTCCTCATCATCAGGAGGAAGGCTAGTAGGAGGGTCAGTTAGGTGAGGTAAAGGGAGTGGTTCACCATCTACGTTAACTTGTGGCAGTTGAAGAGGATAACCAGACTGAAAAGGAAGTAAAGCAATACAAATAAGACCCCAGTCAGTCCAAACAGAAACAGGAAGTAAAGCACCATCTCTCATGAGTTGGCGGAGAGTGGGGCCAACTCTATCCCAGTCTAACAGGTCCATAGAACCTTTGTCAGGGAACCAAGGACAGTATTTTTCAATAGTCTGAAATAAGAGAATAAGGTTATTGGAATCAGCCTTGATTCCACCCTGTTTAAGAAGAAGTTTAATAAAAGACAGATAAGCCTGGTGTTTAGACTGCTATTGTCCCATAATAACCCTGGAATATTGCCAGTTGACAAACCCAAAAAGAGGGGAGAGTCGGAAAAACATACCCAGAGACCTTACTGTCGAGACTAAAGACTAGTCATCACGAACCCACACTCGGAGTGCACCGAGCCGAGGAACAAAGAAGGCCACGTTGCACCGAGCCGAGGAACAAAGAAGGCCACGTTGGACGCCAGGTATTGTGGGATCTGGCCAGCAGCTCACAATGCAACAGGGCTCTCTCTTTGTTCCCAAGTGGATCAGCAGGTCAAGAAATAATGGACACACAGAAGATAGTGAAAGCTAGGTCCAGGGGGGTCACCACCTTCTGGTCCTGCAGTGCCAGCAATGCACTGGATATGCCAAGCATTTATTATTAAGTTTAGTGAGGGCAGGGGTGGGTTAGTGATGGATTTAGGGTCATTTGATTATGAGGTGAGGTGGTCACATGGGGATGAAGTAGTTCTTTAACATAACATCTGTATGCAGAAGTACAGTATACAGAGATAAGAATTTACAATATAGTGTGTGTATCAGTAATTTCTAACAGAGCCTTAAAACAGGAACACAGTCTTTCCATAACCTATGATTAGCAAGATATTAATCAGCAGTAACAGTTGCAGCAAAAGCTGGTTATAAACAATTCATAGAAACAGGACATGAAGTTAGACAACCTGTTAGACCAAAATTTCTCAGAAGGGAGTATGCCTTAACCCTAAAGAGGCCTAGAAGAGCCGTGGCAAGATGAGGGCGTTTATAGCCCTATCTTATCCACATAGACAGGTGCCCCCTAAGTGTCCCTTTATAGGCTCTCCACGAGGGTCGCATTCCATTCCCAGAGCTATGAACATCTGCTTTTCTGGGTTAGGAATCTTGGTGATGTGAAACCTCCCTGACTGCACGTCCATTCATAGGCTCTCTGCAGTGGGAAGCATATCACGTGCTGTTGGCTCATTCTGGCAGTCCAACCTGGCATTGTCTTTAACAACCCTGCATGCAATTTTGTATTTACAATAATCAGGAGTGTTTCATCTTTTATTCCGTAGCAACAGTTTCAGGGGGTCTCCCTGCAATGTGGTATATCTATACAATGGAATATTATTTAGCCATGAAAAATAATGATGTGTTGATTCATTATACAACACAAATGAACCTTGAAAATATATAATAAAGAAGTGAGTCACAAAAGATCACACATTGTTTGATTCCATTTAATAAAAAAAAAGTCCAGAATAGGCAAATCCATAGAGACAGAAACTACATTCACGGTTACCAGGTGCTGAGAAGAGGGGAGAATGAGAAGTGACTGTCAACAGTATGGAATTACTTTTGGGGATGATGAAAATGTTCTGAAATTACATAGGGATGATGGTTGTACAACTCTGTGAGTATAATAAAAACAACTGAATTGTACACTTTTAATGTGTGAATTTTACATATGTGAATTATATCTCAATAAAGCTCTTAAAATGAATTAATGAGTATAAATAACATAAACTATGTATCTGACAATGTAGAAAATGCTGAGTGATTTTTAATTTACGAGAGAGCAAAGAAACAAGCAATAGTAAAGCTTCATCTTGTGAATTGCACACACTCATTTCATGCATCTGCTTTTACCTCCTTAGGTATTGGCAACTGAAAGAGAAAGTATGGGTCCTAAATTTGGAAAGGACCTCAGAGATTATGTAATTCAACTATCTCACTCTCCCTATGAGAAATGGAGGTGCAGAGGGAAAGTGGCTCTCCAACCTCACACAGCATATTAGTGACCAGATATATACGAAAGCCTTTGTCTCCTGAGTCTCATTTCAGGTTTCTTTCCATGATACCCAGCCAAGTCAGCTTCCTTAAGAGTTTTCCCAGAAGCCCTTCACAACTTCTGTTTACAAAGTATTAATTCCTACCTGCAAGGGAAGCTGTGAGATACAGTTTCTGTTAGTAAGGAAGAAAGGGAGAACGACCCTTTGGGAGGCATCTTGTATTTTCTGCCACAAGTTCTTTTGCTGAAAATTTTGGATTGGCCAGTATTTAGATCTGGAAGAAGCCAATGTTCTCTGCTGTTACCTCTGAAGTCAGCATCAACATTTCCAGTACAGTGTGAATACAATAGCCACACATGGAACCCCTTTCATGATAAACATCTTTAGCCCCAGTTGAGAAGCTCTGCAGTTCCTGAGCAATTTGCATTTGGCAGGGCTGTGTGCAAGATATTACTGGCTCAAATGAATGTAACTTTACTTTAGAAACAAATCAAGGCAACATTCACTATCTTGGAATAAAGAAACAAGGTGAAAGATCCTTTTAGAATGCAAATTGCAACCTGTTTTGTAAAAATAGTGAGTGACAGTGGCGCGGTGGCTCACACCTATAATCCCAACACTTTGGGAGGTCCAGGCGAGCAGGTCACGAAGTCAGGAGTTTGAGACCAGCCATGCCAACATAGTGAAACCCCGTCTCTATTAAAAATACAAAAATTAGCTGGGCATGGTGGCATATGCCTGTAGTCCTAGCTACTCGGGAGGCCGAGGCAGGAGAATTGCTTGAACCCAGGAGGCAGAGGTTGTGATGAGCCAAGATTGTGCCACTGCACTTTGGTCTGGGCAACAGAGTGAGACTCCACCTCAAAAAAATAAATAGATAAATAAATAAAAATAAATAAATAAAAATAAAAATAAAATACGGAGTGACTTGACTTGTCTTTTTTAAAAAATAAAAGTTCAAATTTGTTTTCCTATATGTTTTTTACTACATCTAATTACACTGGCTTTGGAAAAGAGTTGACAAACATGGATAATATTTTAATTTAAAATCATTTAAAAATGTGGCCAGGCATGGTGGCTCCCGCCTGTAATACCAGCCCTGTGGTTAGAATGTAACCAAAATTGCGGGAATTTAAAAATCTTTTTTAACCATTCACTTTACTCTTGAGCCTAGTGGTTTTAATAGGATGTAATTAAGAACATTTTCCATGTCTTTCTATTTGTTTTCTCTGCTTGTTGCAAACTACCTCTTTAAAGTAAAACTGTATTGGAGAAGTCTAGGGTACAGTGGCCTCTTCTCTTGTAGTTTGTAACAACTTTTCCCCAAGGAAATTGATACTAATGGCACTGAAAATACCTGGAAGCTTGATGTATAGAGGACAAAAAGGAAAGAGTGACTACTTCTTCCCTATATACTGTATGGTAATAAAGAAACCAGGTTTGCAGAATCCCTTTAACTTTCTTGACTTAGTTTCATATCAACCCCAAAAGTCATGTAATATTGACCATTTGCAGAACAGAGCAATGACAATTCCTCCAGATAAGTTAATTATCTGCCTTAAAGAATGCCTCACATTTCTTGATCTACTAATAATATTAGATAACATGGACTATTCCAAGGCATTTTAATGAGTACCCTGGCAATGACAGTCTTCGGGAAAAATATTTCTGACTTCTAATTAACTTTAAAAATTTCCTTGGGCATTTTTTCTGGTTGTTGTTGTTTTGAAACTGAGAATGAAAGAAGGAAATTACATGGTAGATATTTAATGCATTCTTTCTGAATCTTTCTCTAGATGACATAAATTAATGGCTGTTCTCATTTTTCATGCTCCCATGCATGAAAAGAAAGAAATTAAGATAGTAATACTATTTAACTATTATAAGAGGAATTCATCTTTGATCGGAATTATCCAGAGCTTTCCAGCTCTGGCATCTGTGTACTTTACTGAGACACCTCCCTGGCCAATGAACCAACTCAAGCTCTGCCACATGAAAATGTGTAAATTTTAGAGATTCTGACTCCAAATCTTACTGTCTATATCTATAGCACTGGGAGAACACCCTTTTCTGAAGCATAAGAAATTCTATTACCCAGCAGCCTGGGGTAAGTTAAATTAGTCAGTAGACAATTTAACTACAGGAACACTTGCCTCTAGGAAAACCATTAATTTTGTTTAAAGTGACTATATCACAATTATTGAGGACTTTCAAATTTTTCTATTGCCAGAGAGTCTTGCTTAAAGAGAAGAATGTTGATTGACTACATATTTTTTCTTGTTCCTCTCCTCCTCAAAAAAATCACACACAGAAATATGCAAATATGTACAGATATTTAACTCAATTTTGACTGACCTTTTAATAAGTTTTCTGAATAATTAAATAGGGGCTTTATAGGTTAAAAAAGATAATCAAAACTGTGGTATTGGACTTATGCTATGCACGAATGAGAGCGTCTCACATAAAGGTATTATACAGAAAAATGAACAGAAAAGTGAATATAATTTTACGAAGTGTAAGGTGTGTGGTATATTAATCTAAAGTACAACAAGCTCACTGAATATATGTATCAGCTTACATTTTTGATGTTATGTTTCAGTTTGCATTTTTGTGAACATGAAATCCTCAAATGCAACATAAGTCTGTGTGGGTCAAGTCTGCCATCCTCACTGCACACATTTGCAAATGCAGGCATCCCCTGAATCCAAAGTTGTTGCAAAAGAAACTGCTAAAGTAAATTAATTCTGCACGTAGCTTTCTAGGTGCCCTTAAGGGCAGCAAGTATTCCTCAAGGGAATTACATATGTTCACTCTTCATTGTTTTCCTCTAAAGGGATCATATTATCAGTGAAAGACGCTATTGGTCCCAGGCCTACTTTAGAAGTGTCTTTTAAAAGATCGCTAGGCCTTCCTAGGAATTAAATAAAAGAAAAAGGGAGTCTGTACAGATCTCACCTCTGGTAACCAAAAGCAAGCATCTTAGGAGCTAACCTTGCTTCTGTTGCAATTGATACAGGGACAAATGGCCGTAATTATATGGGGTAGGATACCAAATCTCTATTTAGAGCCCAGAGCTCTATTGGCAGTGCATTCTCCAGGGTCTGATGACTAGTAAACAGGAAATAAGCCTATCTACCTTGAATGAGCACAGCTAACCCCTGGGGAGTTCCATTAAGGATAGCAGTGATGCTGCTATGTGCCACTACTGGGCACTCTTCTATGTAGCTCATGCTAAGCGGAAATCGCATTCTTTTCTCAGCCTCTCTGCTCACTTCCTGTACTATATATAACTGCATTATGAGATCTTGGGTGTCCTTCTATAGAGTTAGGACCAAGTGTTCTTTGGAGGAATGAGAGAAGAGAGATTTGGAGGTGGGACAATCTAGCCAAATAATCTTAGTCACTTTATTATTCATAAGTACGTTAACCAAGAGTTCATTTGTAGCAAAATGAGATTCTTTATGTTGCCAGTTTTCTAAAATATATTCTACTTCTCTCTGCCTCAGAGCAGGCCTTTTCAGAGAAGAACATTGTGCCTCCACTGAGTGGTACCTTGCTTTGACTTTGAATTCTGTCTACCATTTTTTATTCTTACCTCCTCTTCCCAAGTCTCCATCTATCTCCCCTGAATCCTCTCTGACATTCATCTTATTGTAGATTATATATGAAAATGAAAACCAACTAGATTTTTTCAGTTATTGCTGCTGCTTGTCATTCCTTTTTCTTCTCCATACTATGACTTCAGATTTGAGGAATGGCTACAATTCTTGGTTATCTATGATAATTGTTCTCTGAGCCTTGTTTACTTCCTCTGGAAAATGAGTGTGAAGGACTAAGTGTTTATGCTTCCCTCCCCAAAAAATGTATATGTTGAAATCCTAACCCCCAAGATAATGCTATGAAGAGGTGGAGCCTTTGGAAGGTGATTAGGTCATAAGGGCTGAGCCCTCATGAATAGGATTGATACTCTGGAAAAAGAGACCTCAAAGAGTTCCCTAAATTCTTCCACCATGTGAGGTTACAGTGAGAAAATGGTTATCTGTGGGGGAGGAAGCCCTCATCAGACAATGAATCTACTGGCACCTTGATCTTGGACTTCCCAACCTGCCAAACTGTAAGAAATGAATGTATGTTGTTTATGAGCTACGTAGTTTATGGTGTTTTATTATAGCAGCCTGAACAGATTAAGGCAATGAGACTAATAAGAATATCTACTGTTTGGAGTTTTAGGATTGAAAATTATTCCTCTTTGTGTATTCTGAGTTAGGAGCCACTCTTTGAGTCAGGCAAATGGAGATAAAAATGCCAGTTTCATTATTAATAAAGTTGATTTAAACCAGAGACTAATTACTACTACTACTTTCCTATTCACTCACCTTGAATTAAACTTACCCAGCCAGACAGTCATAGACAGAACTGTGCAAACATGGTCTTGCCCTACAAGGGCAAGTCCTTCCCCCAAAACTTTACTAACGGCTGGGCTGGAAATTTATAGGTTCTCCAAAAGAGAGACTGAAAACTCGGAAGTGAATGAATCATACCTGCTCAGTCCCTTCTTTCAATGTTGCCAAGCAGCTTTTTCCCCCTCTTCAATTAGGCAGGAGTGGTGAGGGATGGCTTGGAATTGTTCCTCCCCTGTTTTTTTCCTCTCTATAGAAACTTGAGCAGTGAGGCACAAGAGTTGTCTTATTAACAGCTAGGATTAGTGTGAGGATTAAATGAGATACCACATGCCAATTATCTTATATAGTGCCTGGCATGTGATAGAAGTTCAGATGGACAATACAGGAATCAAAATCCAGCATTAGTCATTAGCCATATGGTTTTAGGTAATTTACCAAACCTTTCTGAACTTCCCTTGTTTGATCTCTAAAATTAAGGTAATAATAATAAGCTTGCACAGTTGTAAAAATTAGAGAAAATATCTGTGAAGGGCCTGGTGCATAGTAGGTACTTAGTAAATTGCAACTATTATCATTATAATGGTCCACTTATATAAATTGATTTGTAGATTGTGTCCTGCATTCTTTTTCCCATAGCAGATCGACATAGCTTTGGCTTATATTGGCTTGGCAGCCACAGTGCTCACATTTATCAATGGGAATAGTCAAGGGTTGAATTGGTAGAAGTGTAGCTGAGAAGCAAGTCCAGGACCCAAGGCAAACATTCTGGGAATGTAAAAATTTCTGTGACTCATCCATACAGCAGCAAACCTACATGTAAATGTTCTAGAGGTGACTGAAGTTTGAAATGTCCTTTTTTAATATAAGTATATTTTTGAAGATTAAAAAAGTATTTGTTTTGCAAAGTACATTTTTTCCCATATGGAACTAATTTTTTGTAGGAAATTAGACTTGTAGAGGCAAGATTTTCATGCCTTTCGTTCTTTTCAGGCTCACAAAATATTTTCTATCTGGAAACCCAGTTCTTCTTGGCCAATTTGATGTTGCTGACAATTGTATTTGGTAGGATAATTTCAGCTTTACCTAGGTTCAGAGAATAATTGCCAATATATTTCAGAAACACTCTTATAAAATATTAAGTTTTTCCCTAGAGAGCACTCTGGTACAATGAAATCTTCTTGAAATATTATTTGCCACCATTTGAGACCTTCCAGTTTGGTGAACTTATTACTGTCATACTTCATTAGTGTGTATTTTTGGTGTACCTTTCACATCAAAACCACCATTCAAAACATTTTGTGATTTAAAAGTAAGAAGTCTTAAAAAAGAACATAGCACTTTTTCTTATCAGAAATCCAGTGCAGATGAGAAGATTTATTGTCTGATAGTCAAGATTGGATTGTCCAGTTGTTTGTGAGAAACCAGTGAATTTGATCAGAAATGGAGTGAGGATACTGATGTGGCAGAGAGAATGCAAAATTTTGGTTTGGGGTTTTTGACTTTTTGGGGAAAAAGTCTCTAAACCATTGTTTTTTTTAACAAATTAATTATAATGGAAAGGTAGTAATCGTTTGTGTTTAACCACTAAAGCAAACAAGTTGCTTTCCCAGAGTTGAGACAGACACTCAATAGGTGAGTGAATGGGCCTGGCCTTGAAGCTGTGTCCCCACACAAATCTTATTTGATTTTTAGTTTCCATAATCCCCACATGTCATGGGAAGGACCCGGTGAGCGGTAACTGAATCATGGGGGCAGTTACCCCCATGCTGTTCTCATGATAGCGAGTGATTTCTCATGAGATCTGATGGTTTTATAAGGGGCTTTTCCCCACTTTGCTCAACACTTCTTCCTGCTGCCCTGTGAAGAAGGTGCCTTTCTTCCCCTTTGCATTCCACCATGATTGTAAGGTTCCTGAGGCCCTCCTAGCCATGCGGAACTGTGAGTCAATTAAACTTCTTCATTAATTACCCAATCTCAGATATTTCTAAATAGCAGCATGAGAACGGACTAATACATATTGCTCATAAGTGGGACTGAGTGAGAGTAACCCAGCTACACTACTGTATAAACAAGCCAGAGCTTAAGGGATATTGTTGAGATCATTAATATCATTTAGGTACATGAAGTATAGTGACCCACTTTCTATCTTCCAGAACTAGGCAGAATAAAGATAGAAATAATCTCTTCTTTTAAACTGCCTCTGTTAGTTGTTGCTTGACAGACTTGAAGTCAATGTTGGACCCATAAACCTCAACAAATATTCAAAGGGAAATTTCAAAATAGTTGTTCAAAGTGGCTAAGTTTTCACCCTAGTGTAGAGAACAAAACAGTCTGTATGTACTGTGACTGGGTCAAGAAAATATTTGAGGTGGCATTATCAAGCAATTTAAATGTGGTCTTTGATGATTCAGAAACAAAAAACCACCAGAGAAGTCAATCTGTTATTCCAAAGGTCAGGGCCATCAGCCCCAATAGCTGAAAAAAGGAAATAATGCAAAGAGCTCCTGGTCCTAGGGCTGGTAAAATGAGAGGAAAGGACATCCCCAGGAAGCCACTCTCCTGTATTCTTGGCTGAGAGGCAGCTGGTAACACCAAGTGAAAAACATATTTACTCCATTCACAAATGTGCAAGTAAATTGAAGCTAATTTATGTTAGGATTAAACTTATTCCAAAGAGCTGGTTCACTTGAGTGGTCTGAGCAGGCCAGCCATTTTTAGTAACTTCAGCTCTATGGGTAAGTTTAGGAATACCAAACTAACAAATTAAGAAGGAAGAAAAGAAAAAGACATATTATAAAAGTCTAAAATCTCCATGGACTTATGAGCAATTTCTGTTGTTCTTCTGAAATGTATTGCTTTTCATTTCTCCAGATTTGATGTTTATTTATTTATCTTTAAATTAAATTAAATTTTATTTTATTTTTTTGAGATGGAGTCTTGCTCTGTCACCCAGGCTGGAGTACAGTGGCGCGATCCTCGGCTCACTGCAAGCTCCGTCTCCCGGATTCAAGCCTTTCTCTTGCCTCAGCCTCCTGAGTAGCTGGGACTACAGGTGCCCGCCACCACACCTGGCTAATTTTTTCTATTTTTTCGTAGAGATGGGTTTTCACCGTGTTAGCCAGGATGGTCTTGATCTCCTGACCTCGTGATCCACCCGCCTCGGCCTCCCAAAGTGCTGGGATTACAGGCGTGAGCCACTGCGCCTGGCCCAGATTTGATGTTTAAATGATTGCTGACAATTCCTGTTTGGGAAAACTCATGCACAGATAGCTATTACCCTGTAAGAAGAGATTTGTGAGCGTATTCTGAAATGTTCATCATGTGCCATAGCTCAAGAAACGTATGGTACACAGCCCCAATAAAAATGAGATGCAGAAATTAAAATGGGGGGATGCTTCTGGTTTTTGTTTGTTAACTAAAACTATGTAGGTCTAAACTTCATGTTTTTGTAGGTGAGTTACTGATACAGTGGTTAGCCATGCCAGTGTCTTGGGGACAAGCCTTATGGATCCCAGTATTGCAGAAAAACCAGACTCAGCGCAGTTGTTACATTTCACAGGACACACTTTGACCTGTGATGTAGCCAAGTTTTTAGTTACAAGCTCCATCATAACAGGGCTCTGTTGTGTTTTGTACAGTTCAATAAATCAATTTGAACAGATACATCTCTTGTTGGAAAGAACTTAGGTACTTTTTTTAAATGAGGAAGCAAGCAGGAAGGATTTGAATACAAATTGAAGTTTATTATTATGTATCTTAGAGATTATGTGATTGCAAAAAACAGGAATCTTCACAAGTAAGGCCTAGTAAAGGAGAATGCATTTCAGGGTAAAGGGAGTCTCATGGAACCCCATCTCATAGGGAATTGGAAATTGTCAGGCAGCTAGCTCATCTTTCCACCTCTTGCTCTCTGTAGCAACACAATCTGTCATCTCTGCTTCTTTCTGCACAGGGGCTCAATCCTGCATTCTACAAAATGGCTTCCTCTGCCTGGCTCTTAATTTCAACTTCCCCACACCTCCAGCTCAGCTGTAGCTTTAGGTTGTTGTTGCACCTATTCTGGCCCCAAATGTTTTTGACCTAATGCTTTCAGTACCCAATAACTTCTGACCTATTTAGTCTTTGTTTCTCTTTGTTCAAATTTTCAAGAGAATTGGATTGGCTTTTGCCAGTCAACAATTGATTCACTCCCAGCATGTGTGTCCACTCAGGCAGTGTTTGGGGGAAAAAAATGTTAACAAAAAATGTACAGCTGTGAGCAATGTAGTTTAAACTAAAAAGTTAGTTGGATACTGTGAAAAGACTAATGTATCAAATACAGCCATTATTGTGATGGTAATGATGATAACAATGACTGTAGTAATTAAATTACCATAGTAATTTAGTAAAGTAATTAAAACAGCTACATTTATGGAGCTCTTTATAAGCTTATTATATAGACTTATTTAATCTTCACAAGAACCCTAAGGAGTAGGTATTATTACTGTCCCAGTTTTTACTGATGGGAAGATTTAGGCACAACGAAGTGACTCGTCCAAGATCACATGGCCATTAAGTGGTTGAGCAAGCCTCAAACTCAGACAGTCTGACACAAGAATTATGATGCTCTACTGATGATTCTGACACTGTTACAATGAATTTGTGAAAGGTGGGACTGCAAGATAGCTTCTTTGTGAAGAAAAAGGAAAATTTGTTTAAACCAGCAAAACCTATATGATACATACTCTCTCTCTATATATATATTTAATCCCTCCAATATCCTTTACACAAGGAGAAAGGGATTAGGATCTCAAGAAATATTTGTGTCTCTATGTGGGTGGAAAGAGAAGAATTACTCTCTCATCTGAGTTATTCTAGTACTTTTAGATAAATGAAATAACCTTTAAATATTCGTGATCAGAGCATTACCCATTTGTCTCTTTGCCTTCATATTTATTTGAATTCAAATTAAATCTGCCTTTTAGCAAAGATCAAGAATAAGATCTGGCACTTTGGAGTGGAAGCCAAAGCTGGTATGTATGTGATGTTACTGCCCTCTTCCCAAGCCACCATTTTATTGCTCTTCTGGGAATCCAGTTAAATTACAGCTGCTGATATATTGTGGACTGAGAATCTAAATTCAGGCTTTGACCAAGTCAAGGGCTGGTTTCTTTGGGCAATATTTCACTTCCTGTTTTATCTGTGCTGTCACCTAAATTTAGCACTTAGACTATACTCCCCGATGTCTGCAGAAGTTTTAAATTATTTTCCAGTGATGCATACCATGTCTATGCAGAATTGTGTGTGACAGATTTGCAGTAAAATCCCAGAGCTCTCCAACTCCTTTTTAAATGAATTAGATCAGTAGCTCTCACAGATTTGACTTTGGAATGGGTTGTAAGGTGATGCGTTTCCTGAAAAACTGATTGAGTTCTCTTTGGTGTGTGTGTGTGTTTTTTTTTTTTTTTCTCTGCTGTGCATTTTACCATTTGGTGGACTAATCAGTTTCTTAAAAGCAAAAGATGGATGCTGTCTTCTAAACCATGAGAGGTGTCAAATGCCTGCTGCATTAAGACCCTTTCCCCTAATTGCAGGAATGATAGCTATGGGCAGAACTGTAATAGTGTTCTAAATTGAGAAATCTTGAATAAGACATAAATCTAAATTCCACACCTTTCTTTTTTAATGTGGGCTTCAACAAGCGTCAGCTGTAATTGGTAGAACAGCCTGACCTATTAATCCATAGATAAAAATGGTTCAATTAAAGAGAAATATAAATATTGAAGGTAACATAAAACCAAATGAAGCACATCACAGAATTTATGTGCAAATAAATTAACTGAATAAAAATTCTCCAGTACATACAAGGTCCATATGCTGTCTTGGTAATGCTATAATTAAGTCAGAGAGTCATGTCATACTGGCCTTTTCCATCTGCTCTGTGATCTGTTAAGGGACCCATTCAAACAGAATGACAGCTGACCTCAAAATGATACACTCTACTACTGCCCATTTTAACAGGGCTGTTGGTTATGCACATTTTGTCTTCATTTATACTGGGCTACGAGTGTTTTTCCATTAAATCAAGTAAATTGGAGCATGTGGTTTTCTATTAAATAGGTTTATTTAAACCACTATTATATTTTCGGAATGAACTTTTTATTTTTCAGAAGCAATTGATTGTACTGGAGAAAATTTTGTTTTGTTTTTTCTAAATTCAAGTGGTGTTAGAAAGAGATAGTGATTAAGAATAGCAAAATAAAGGCACTCTTCTCTTTTTCCTTCTAATTTTTGGTATTTGATCAAAGCAAAGTGGTTAATTCTTGGAGCATCAGGATGTTGTGTATGTAATTGACACAAAAGATGTGTAAAAGAGGAGCCAATATTTATAATACTAATTGATTTCATTTATTTTACTTCCCTTGTGTATGCCTCACTGTCATTCTTGCCATTATCTTAATGTTCTTGTTTCCAATAACACTCAGAAAAGTCATTTTAAAGGCAGGGGATCTGGAGCACAGATGTGTCAGGTGTAAAGGCTCTCATCCACAGAGACATTCAAATTGGCTAAAGGAAACCCCACTGAATAGTGCAGCTGAAGATCCAGCATTTGTCCATCTGTTTGTGCCAGGTTACCTTGTGACAGTCTATTTAATTTCTGGTCCCTGGAGTGTCTCTATTTCAACAGTACATGCATATTTCTTTTATTAGAACTGCAGAAGGGGAAAATTGGTAACTCTTAGAACCAGGATGACCTTTAGAAGATTACATTTTTGTTTTGTTTTGAACAAATAACACAAGTTCTACAAGAGGGTTTGCTCTAGTCAAACACTCAACTTCTTAGAGGGAATTTTAAATGTCTCCTATTTGGCCTTGGAGGAAAAAAAGAAAAAAGAAAAAAATTATACTTGCAATATAACAGAGAGTGCTTAGAAAATGGGTTTAAAATACATTACAATTTAAAAACTTTTTAAAGTAAAACCAGAGACAGGCAGTGTCCATGGAGTGACCAAGACTAACCCACATAAGAGGCTGGAGAATAACAAAAGATGATCGTCAGGCAGATGCCCATTGCTCTCTGAGGAAGCATGACCTTGACATGTTGGTTTCTGAATTAATTCAGAGAACCTAATTTGCCAATATGGAAAAGTCACATAATACATGATATCTTATTTATAAATAAAAATCCAGATGGAATTTCTTAGTAAAATGTATTTAGGTAAGTCTACAAGGGACAAGAGCCATATTCATTTACTTACGCAGTCTAGAAACATTTGCTGAGCATCTAATATATCCGTGGCATTATTTTAGCTTCAAATGATGTGTTAGTGAACAAAATGAAGTCTGTGCTCTCATAAAGCTAACATTACAGTGCAGGGGTTGTGGGAAGGCAGATAGTAAACAAACCTGTTATCTGTTCTGTACAGGGCCGAGGACCCATTAATTAGCCTTGCATCTGGATGTTGGTTCAAAGATAAATATTTCTGAGGTTTTCCTGAAATTGTAAACTGTATACCCAAGAGCATCCTGATGAGCTAAAATGAAATTGATCATATATACTCATTTCAATGAAATAATGTTTGAAAAATTTCCTTTCATTTTGCCCAAGTCCATGTAGTACTTTATTGTAGTGTGGTGAAAAAGATATAGGATTAGATTCTGCCAAGAAACTTTTACCTGAGGTACTTATATCCCAGTGGAGAGAAACAATGCTGCCTAATTAAAAGATAAAGATAGAAAAAAGGGGCAGAGCCAAAGAAGGAAAGATAGGGGGAGTAAGGGTGGAGGTAGGGTTAGGAAAACTATATTCCTGCAATATTCCTTAAATATATAAGAATTTATTTCATATTAGGGCAATATCCTAGTAGCTTAGTTTAGTTGGTGAGAGCCCCATGTTAGGATGACATCATAGTTAAAGATTCAGTCCTTATTTGAACCAGTTAGCTCAAATCTATCCCATCCCTTTACCCCAATCAGTCATGATACGAATATCAGCCACAAATCACAAGCAGGTATACATTTTCCACACTACTGGAAAAAAGAATGAATCAAACACATCTTCTTTCTGTATGATCAGTGAGGCATGAGAATAATTGGTAGATTGATGATCCGAGATGTAGTTGGTAAATTAGAACCATGAATTCTGCCAGACCTTTGGAACAAAGCATATTAAATAGGATTTTTTTGTGTGTGCCAGTGGCAGTGGTAACATGGGAGAGGATTATTTAAAATTGTGTTTAAATATTCAAAGCTGTATGTGCTGGGTATGTAAGTGAACTAGTATTTCTCTTCCCTTAAGTAACCTTGAGATAGGACTACATTTATCAACGTTCTCTTTTTGTCTCCCTCTGCAGTCTTCCTTCAAAACCTACAGGCTTTTAAACAAAGGCTCTAAATGACTCTTATCAATATATCTGTTCCTGGGCCTCTCCCAAAATGACTTAGAGATAAGTTGCCTCAAACCTGGCTTGGTTCAGTGCTATAATCCATTATGGTTCCTTTCGGAGGTAGCAAATTCTCATCAACTTCACTCTTATTAATCACCTATCTAAATGTAGCATCATCAGAACAATTTCAGAGTTTTTTAAGGCAGGACCTTGACTTCCTGTCATTTGAAAATTAGCTTATAACAGCCCTGGCACTCTGCTAAAGTGCTTAACTAGTCATTATTCCTCCTTGTACTACATAGCCTTTATGCTGCCAATAGCCCGTCTCGCCTTTCCGATGTCCCATCATGTTACCTTTAAAACAGTAATTTTACTTTTTTATCTTTGCGTTGGGGTCGGGGTAGAGTAGGTCAGGCTATTTTTGAGAATCTAGAGAAAACAGAAATATCTACACAAGAGAAAATATATGTGAACATATGGTTTTGTGTACATTTTCAAGGGATTTGTAAACTTGTGAAGCCCATCCATAGACCTCAGATTACAAAGTCATGGTGTCAAGATTATATGATTCACAAACATATTTAATTGAAGTAAACCCCATCTATGCCTACTTATAGACTCATAAATATTATGACATTTTCATTTTTATTTTATTTTTCCATCTAAACTTCCTTGCCTCTCTCCTCCACTCAGGGTCAGATTTGCATTGTAGTCTGCCAGCTTTTTTAGTCTTCTTTGGCTCCCTCCTCATTACAGGAATTTCCCTTAATGACATTCTTGCATTTCAATCCTTTCTTGGCATTTGTTTCTCAGAGGTCCTAGACTAACACATTCTTCTACTATTTCTATAAAAATATACTATCATATTATAATATTTTTAGAACTATTAAGAGAAGGTGTCTATTTCTGTTTTTTCCATTTCTTTGAATTTCACTTAACATTTTTTTTCACCTGCTTTGAAAAACTTGATTGTTCATTAAGTTAGCCACAGTGACAAGTGTATACAATTTGAATAAAATGTTCCTGGTATGTTTTTATGATTCCCAAATGCATTTTCTTTCCCCTTTCTTTCCTTCCTTTCTTTTCTTTCTTTCCTTCCTTGCTGCTTTTCCTTTCAATTTTATTTAAAGATTTTTTAAATGTACCTTACACCTTACACAACCATACATTTATCTAAGGATAGTCTGAAATTCTTGGTTCCAATGACATTTCATTTGTGTATGGTACTTTCTCTTTAAGCTGCTTGTTGTTGATTTCCAGCCACTTAAAAAAGAAAATACTGTTTGTTAAGTTCCAATATATTTCTGTGTTAAAGATACAATGGTTAATGTTATCATTTCCATGAGTGAAAGGGGTTGTCTGTTGTATTTTCTACCGTATCCATTCCCAGAACTTAGCACAGTGCCTGGCAGACAAAAGATGCTCAATAAATGTGTGTTGAAAATACAATGAGGCATTAGAGCTTGTACCTTGAAAAAAGCTTAATGTTTTAAAAAGTCATTTAATTATCCTAATCCCACAAACTTCTAAAATGTTCATCCATTTTTCCCAAAGTCATGTGCTAACTCTTCACTGATTCTGTCTAAATGGCTATTACAATGACAGGTGTCCCAGGGAAGGAAAGCCAGTCAAAATAACAAAACATTTTTAAAAGAATGAAACTTTATTTCATTCAAGCACAGAAATTTTAACTAAACTAATAAAAACTGTTTCAATAGAAGTTCACTGATTATGTTTAAGAAATAGGTAATAATAATTTATTACTTTTTTTCTCAGTTGATATTTACAAAGTACAGTTGACCCTTGAACAATGTGGGTTTTAACAGTATGAGTCCACATATACATGTTTTTTTTTTTTTCAACGAAACTCATATCAAAAATACAGTATTCGCAGGATGTGAACCCTGTGTATATAGAGGGCCAACTTTTCCTCTATGTGGGTTCCACAGAACTGACTATGGGACTCGAGTAGAGTGGGTCCTGGAACCAATTGCCCCGTGTATACTGAGGGAAAACTGTACTTAAAATCAATCCTCTCTGAGAATGAAGGCGATAAATAAATAAATATGAAAATAATTATCTCAAGTATGTTAAAAATAGTCCTAGAAAATAGAATTTCAGAATTAGAAAGGACCTTAGAAACTATGTAGTTCAAGCTTTTATCCAGTATAAGAAATTCTTAGACGGTACCCTTCTGTAATGACAGAACATGATATTTTTGTAGGTAGTCTATCTCATTGCTGAAAAGTTCTTCCTAAATACTGCCACAAATCCTGACTGTCTGTAATTTTCCTGTATTTGTTCCTAGTTAAGCCTCTGTAGTCATACAGAATCAATGTACTTTCTCTTCCATTTGAAAGTGCTCTCTATATTTGATGATATCGAATTGATGTCACAGATTTGCTATTGATCTATCATGTAACTCTATAACAGTCCATACTACCTGGTGTCTGGGAAATTTCAAGTAAGGAATCAGTTGGAAAAAGCCATTTGGAGAATAAAGAGTACATCCATAGCTTTCTCTCTGATCTGCTCTCTCTCTAGGAAATCATCTCCCATGACTCATTGCTCATGAGGATGTGGATATGAAATCATACTAGCAAACATCCCTGCATAGTTGGCACCGGCTATTCCCTATGTAGTAATTTGTTTAGTATGTTCTTTTTTTCCTCCTACATATGTTGGAAAGCAAACTTTAACAAGGTTTCTTTCTGAATTGTTATAAGTTCCAAGCTAGTTTCTTTTGTTAAGGATTAAATAAAATTTCCATTCAGCCATTTGCTAAAGAGGTGAGATTATTTTTTTAGTGATTGGAGTATAGCAGGTGAATCAAGGTGAATTAATATGCCATTGAAATTAGTTGTGAAAACCATTCTCTTTATCTTAGTTCTCATTATAGATGTGTAGGCCAGCAAGGGTTGTGTCATAAAGTAGATATCAATTGTATTATTTTCTATGAATGCCAACAAAACATTTCTTTAGTGACAAATATAATCAGGCAACATATCAGATATTCAGTATTCTTCTCAAGTTGATTGGGCATTGCTTCCAGTTTCTGCCAGAAGAGCATCACCACATATTACAAGAAGCATAGCCCTCCACTCTATATCCTTTGATATTTTGCCCAGAAATGTTGAGAGTTGGAAATTAATTACAATATAGCAAAAATGTATGAACATCAGCTAAAGCTTCATCTTTGCTTCCTCTTTTCTCTCTGAAAAATTGAGTCTGGTGATTCTTCTTCAGTTTTTACATGTGTGCTATAGAGACTCCGAAAAGAGCAAGCAAGGAAAGGAATTTAATTGCTACATGCACTTGAGTAGATCTCAGATAAGAACAGATAATCTTTGAAGTTATAAAGCAGCAAGAAACCAATAACTTTTTTTCCAACCAATGGTTTCGATATTTGGAAGACTGACAGGCTTAGAGACACTTTTTCATTCCAGCAAAAGAATAAATGTATTGTCAACTACCTCCCCAAAGGCTGTTAATTGAGTATTTTTTCAGTATATTTATCATGGTTTATTATTTTACTTTATGTGTAGGTATCTGCATTATGTCCTGAATAAGTCATGTGACTGAGGACCATCAGTGGCTAGTTTGAGCATGAGTGTAAGTTGTATGTGGTAGTTTTGTAGGATAACACATTTTAGGATTGGAAGAAACAGAACTTTTCAGTTTCCAACTATATTAGACTAGGAAAATTATACACTTAAAGGGACGAACTGGCTTGTCCAAAGTCACATGGCTGGTTCATAGGAAACATAGTGGTAGAACTCTTTATGTGACTCTAGTTAGAAGTCCTTATCCAAAAATAATAGAAAAGACCACCAAAACAATTTCTTCAGGTTTTTATATCAAATCTGAACCTTGCCAAATAAGTTGTATTAAACTAAAGATTTCTTGTATGTATGCCATCCTTCAGTACCTTTAACAGTATTTCACAAGGAAAATGCAAACAAACTAAAATGCTTCAGTTTGGAAGAAACAGACAAATGAAAACATTTTTATTGAGAATTTTAAAATAGGTAAACAAAAACTACAAATAGAAAACAGCCAGAGTACATATTTAGTTTAGTATTAGCCAGAGTACAAATAAATACATATTTAGCTTAATCTCCTAGACTTCATTCCATTTAGAAATATGGGAAATTTTATAACACATATAGTACTCAGAGATATTTTTGTGAGAATGCATTGTGATTTGGTGTGTATGCTTACAACTAAATTGTAATAATCCAAAGGAGTCTGCTATATATCTCTAATTCCTTCTGCTTAAGTAACATGTACCAACCTTTAAGCAGTGACTAAGGAAAGGACCTGACAGAACCCTTGATCCTCCTTTTTTATGTCCCTGGGCCTCTTCCAGCCAGGTTTTGCTGAAATACCTCCTCTTTGCCTTAAGACCATTATTGCTTAGCCTTATTTGTTGTTTATTTTTTATGTGCTTGCTCAAAAATTGGTCTGTGTTATGACTTTTTTCATTCTTTCCCTTCCTATTATATTGCCCTTTACTACCCTCCTGCATCAGAACCACTTGCCTTCCACTACTTTCAAACAATATTAACAACGTGATGTGTATCTCTATACAACTTTCTAGATGCATTAGCATACACAGGAAATTTTGTTTGTTTTACACAAGTGAAATTATGCTATGTACACTTCTCTGCACTCTCACTTAATGGTACGTTTTGGAAATTCCTTCAAGTCATTTGGTATGATACATATAACTCATTATATTAAAAAATGTATAGTGTTGGGAGCCGTGGGTACATCACAATTTATTCAAACATTTCCCTGGTGTTTACTGACCCCATACATTTGATAATGTTATTGACCCACTGTGTTCTTTCTTTTTCTTCTGATTCTATATAGTTTATGCTCTGACTAACCCACTACTTTTAGCTCTTGCTTCTAGTTTGCCTTGCGTTGCCCTCTAGTGATTTCTTATATTTAGACCTCAGTTCTATAAATGAATTGTAAGCTTCTTGAAGACATACATGTTTTGTATCTAATATTAACCATAGTATAAAACAAAATGTGTTCACAAAGTAAGAGTGTCAGATTGATAATTTGGCCATGGTGGAGCAGAAGTTTTAGAGCTGTGAATCTAGACTAGGGAAAAATAGAAGAATCTCAGACCCTTAGTTAACTTTTCTATTGTGTTGTTATTTCTGCCAAATATTTAATTTTTTTCCAAATCCAACTAAGAGTATATCTCTTTTATGAAAATATTTAATTCTGTGAAGTTTTTAGTCTCCAATAACTTATGTTGTCTTAGTTCATTGCTGTTGCTATAACAAGATACCTTAGAATGGGTAATTTATAAAAAAGAGAAACTTGTTTCTCACAATTCCAGTCTCACAATTCCAGAGGCTGAGAAGTCCAAAATCAAGGCTGCCAGAAGATTCCAGGTCTGGTGAGGGCTTGCTCTCAGCCTCATAGAGGGCAACTTCTTGCTGAATCTTCACATGTCAGGAGGTAAAAAAAGGGACAAACTTGCTACCACAAATACTTTTACAAGGGCACTAATCTCATTCATGATGGCAGAGCTCTCATAGTCTAATCACCTTCCAAAGGTCCCACTCCTTGATACCATCACCTTGGGGTTTAAGTTGCAGCATGTAAATTTTGAAGGGACATATACATTCAAACCATAGCATATGGCACCCTCTCAGATAACTGATTTTTGTCTCACCCCCCTGCTGACTCTTAGCCAACATGGTTGATTTATTGGCAGAATAGAAAGACCGCAGGGGTTTTTAGATCAGGGGGTCATTCCTAATCTCAGGTAACTCTGCAACTGCTGCTAAGATCTGGAGCCAGGAGGTATCTCAGATGATATATCATCTAATTTACATATTGAAGATAGCTGGGATTAAAGAATTCCTTAGTATGCAGCCGAATACCACAAGCCTATTGTGAAATAGGTGATCCTATACCAAAAAAAGTATAGATACCCTCACCACCCACCAAAGCCAAGTTCATTAAAGCTTGGGCAACTCTTCTGCCTAGAACCCTTCAGTGGTTCTCCAAAATATCCAGATTAAAGTGCAAGTTTATGAATGTAGAAAACAAACTCCCACATCATCTCTCCTCATCCCACCTATATATATTCGGCTTAATCTTTCACCACTTCTGTTGCTGCTGCTGGTGGTGCTAATAATGATGATAATTCTGATGATAATAACTAATGTTTTACTGAGTGTTTTCTATATACTAGACACACGTATTCTGTATTTGAATCTTCACAAAACCCCTGTAAGATAGGTACTTTTATTATGCACATTTTACAAATGGATAAATCAAGCTTCAAACAAGTTATGCAACATGATGTCATGAAGCTGTTAAGTGAGAGAACTAGGAATGTTTGACTAAAAAATCCATGTTCTTAACCACTATTCCAGTGCTCCTCAAATATTGTGCACAGTAATCCCATTGAGTGCTTTTAGAAAAACATGATTTTCAGACCTCACTCAAGAGATCAAGATTTAGGACCAAGTAATATGTGCATTTACTCAGCACCTCCAGATGATTCTGATGTATTACCGCCCACCATTTGAGAGGTACTATTCTGTACCAATGCCTCTCAAATTTTAAAATGCGTATGAATCAAATCACTTGGTGACCTTATCAACCTACTGATGCTGAATCAGTAGAATTAGGGTAGGGACTGATTTTCTGCATTTCTAGCAAGCTTCCATCCAGGAGGATGCAAATATTATTGGTCCACAAATTACACTTGACATAGAAGTCCTACACTACATGCCTTAGTGATAAAATGCGAGTTTACCATAAGTATGAGGTATATTTCAGTTAAGTAGTATGTTATGCAAATAGATATATCCCTAAAAATCTCACATGAAAATATTTTCTGTCACTTGAATTTCATTTTCACATTGACTTTCAGGATCATTACAGAGTTACTACCATTATTTATTTTTAGTAGATCTCTAGTAGCCTACCACTTCAACTTTGTTTGTCAGTCAAGTACTTAGTAAGTGATGACCTCTTACACAAACACTCAAGTACCCTAGAAGAGCTTACTAGAAACAGAAAACCTGTCATGACTCCTCTAATAAAGTGGATATTCTTTTTGTTATATAAGTAGGAAATTTAAAAAGAGGAAAAGCAAATTTTAGATTTCTAGATCTGAAAAGGACCAGAAAAACAATTTCATTCAAACTGAATTTTATAGCTAAGAAAAGGCAGGCAAGAATAGGAAGGTAGTGTAACTAAATTTACATAGGGGATTAGTGGCAGAACTGGAACTCAAATTCTAGTCTTGTTGGAGTTTTTGTTTATTTGTTCTTGTTGGTTGGTTGGTTGTGTTTTGAAAGCATACCCTTAATTCCATCTTAGCTTCAGTGTTGGAGATCTGTACTTCTAAGCTGTATTTAAGGGGAAAAGGCCCAACAATTACAGCTGTTTTAAGTAAATAGGACTCTCCATCAGGGTTAGCAAACTTTTTATTTTCTGTAAAAGGCCAGATAGTAAACAGTTTAGACCTTGTGAGCTATAAGGTGTTTGTCACAAGTGCTCAATTGCTGTCATAGTATAGAAATAGCCATATATGATTATATATATTAATATATAAATAAATGAGGGTGGCTGTGGACACTGCATTTTGAATTTCATATAATTTTTACATTATGAAATATTATTATTTTTAATTTTTTAAAACCATTTTAACCTGTAAAAAAACTTTTTTTCTTTTCTTTTCTTTTTCTTTTCTTTTTTTTTTTTTTGGCTCATAGGCCAATACAAAAACAGGCAGCAGACTGGATTTGGTTCAATCGCCATAATTGGCTGACACCTCCTGTAAATTAGTTTAGTTCTTCCAAGTGCTAATATAATTTTTCCTCAAGTTGAGCAGGTAGTTCTTGAACATTACATAGAAAACAAGTTAGCCATTCAAAGTTCACTGGTAGGATTAGTGCATTGAGTGAATTTTGTTTACTGGAAAAATGTAACAGTCAGAAAGAGGTACACATTAGCTTATGAGTGGGGATATCTGCTTTGCTGAATTATTTCTAATCTCCAGAGAGGAAAAGCAAAGCCCAAGGGGTAGGCACACCATAGAACAATTTGTTTCATGATAGCCATAGTAGTCTTTTTGACTAAAAGGGCGTTGCAATTGTTTTAAAGCGTTCTGTGAATTGGCTGGCATGCTCTGTGTTACTCTCTGGTGGGTGTGGGGGAGCGAGTATAGGAAGTTTGCTGAAGTCTTAATGTGTCCTATTCCTTTAATTCATGGCAAGGAGGCAGGAAAATGAAAATAGTTTGAAAGCAACTGAAGTATAGATGGTACTTGGTCAAATACCAAAGGTTTCAATGAAAGTCATCTTGGTTCATTGTCAGATCATCCCAAAGAATCAAGAAAAAAAATAAAAAAGAAAATGTCATATTAGCATAGTTGTTTTGCAAATGTCGACTTTAACAATGCTCAGATGACAAAGTTGATGCTCTACCACATATTTATTTATTTTAATAATAAAAAAACACAGTTGGAAATTCAACCAGAATGTTGTCAAATGCCATGAGCCTTTTTAAGGTTTGTTGAAAATGGTGGTTAAGCTGCTTCCTCTCAAAAAGTTCCAATTGAGATAATTTCAGTATTTAAAAGGAGGTGAGGATCCTTATAATAATAATAATGATCAAACTTTGAATGCAGAGTTCTTTCAAAAAATAGGTTTCAGGGGAAAAAATCCACAAGAACAAATTTAACCATTCCAGTATGATATTTTCAGACTGCCCAGCCTTTGGATAATCACCTGCAACAGAAAGATAGCTAAGAAAAGAGGACAATGTGCCTGGATGGTTTCCCACCCTATTTCCTTTCCAAAACGAATGACTTCCCTTATGTAAAGTTATCCTATGAGAGAACCAAGAAAAGGATTCTTGCTAGGGATTTATATGAAAGAAATATTTAAAATCTGAGTATATTTACAAGAAGAGATTATGTTGTTTCTTCTATTCTTTATATTGTGATTAAAGTAGAGAGAAGACATTTTTGGGCAAACTTACTAGGGGGAGAAGTGCTCAATTAGAAGTTTCTCGGTTTCTCAAAGATGGAACTTAATTGAAATAGATATGAGAAAAAGCAAAAAATAGAAAGTGCTATTCTGAACAGAAGAAACTTGAATTAGCTAAAAGAGTGATATGTGTAGTGTTCCTTGCAGTGTTGAAATGTGTTCAATAAAAATGTTTCTATGAAGTAACATCACTTTCCCTATTTCACTGGCAACAGTTGAGATTCAGAATCACCACCGTTGTTTCTTTTATAGCATCCACTGGTAAGTCTGATGATATCTATAACTGTCTAAAAATTCTACCAAAATGTTGAAGTGGAGATGATAGACTTCATTTTGCTCAGTTAACACATTATTAGAAATATTGTATGGAAATATAACATCTGAATCAAATTCTATTTTCTCTACTGATTTTCATAATTTTAGAGAGATATGTAACATTATTTTTATTGATTTTTAATAGACTATGGTTGATAGCACTTTAGCATAGTTTCTTTTTCCTCTTCATTTCTAACTTTTGTCAAATAGCACATTATAAGCAGATAAATGTACCTGCAACTTAAGGAAATTTAATTTTAATATTTTCTGTATGGTAAAAACAATTTTTATGTAAATAACTGCTTCAATTTATCTGTTTTTAATTTTAGCATTTAAGTAATACATCTGATGTGTGTGTGTGCACACATGCACACACCCCAAATGTCTTTCAAATGAATTTGCTCACAGAACCAAAAATAACGACAATTACAAATAGTATAATATTTTTTGTTTTAGTTCAAGCTGCTATAACAAAATACCTTAGAGTGAGTAATTAATAAACAACAGAAATTTATTGCTTATACTCCTGGAGGTTGGGAAGTCCAAGGTCAAGGCACCAGCAGATTTGGTGTCTGGTGAGGACCTGTATGGGGACTTCTGTGTGTCCTTGCATGGCAGAAGGGGCAAACAAACTCCCTCTTGCCTCTTGTATATGGTAACTAATTTCATTCATGAAGAATTTACCCTCATGACCTAATCACCTCCCAGAGACTCCACCTCTTAACACCATCCACTTTAGGGATTAGGTTTCAAAATATGAATTTTGAGGGGACACCAATAGTCAGACCATGGCATTTTTATAGTATACCATCACAGAAAGACCTGCAGATGTTTTCTTATCAGAAAATAAGACAATCTATCACTTTTCTATTTCAGTAAGATACATTTTAGCTTTGTGTTTGTAAAATTGTCTTTCTAATCTCAGACTGCATTTTATTTCCATTTTCTGTTTGACCTCGTGATTTCTGATGCCACAGACAGCTTTTATTAACTTTATTTTTTATTTTTATTTTTATTTTGAGACGGAGTCTCGTTCTGTCACCCAGGCTGGAGTGCAGTGATGCAATCTCGGCTCACTGCAAGCTCTGCCTCCCAAGTTCATACCATTCTCCTGCCTTAGCCTCCTGAGTAGCTGGGACTACAGGCGCCCACCACCATCCTGGCTAATTTATTGTATTTTTAGTAGAGATGGGGTTTCACCATATTAGCCAGGATGGTCTCAATCTCCTGACCTTGTGATCCTCTCAAAGTGCTGGGATTACAGGCGTGAACCACCACGCCCAGCCACTTTTATTAACTGCAAACATTTATTTGTGATGCCGGAACAATTCGAAATTGATTTAGTCATATTAGCTAATTATCTGATCAATTCAGTGAGCAAATTCAATTCAACCTCTTTTTTTATATAATTAGCCAATGGTTTAACTGAAATTTCTTATCAAATAAATAAAAGTTGTAGAACCAGTAGTCATGTAGACACAGCCATACTATGAGCTTTCTTCCCTACCCCATGTTATTGAACTATTGTAATATGTTGCACATTCATTCATTCAACAAATATTTACTAATTGCTAATTATGAGTTGAGCACTGTGCTAAGTTCTACAGATATAGTAAATCTCTCTCTTTTTAATATGTTTACACACAGAATTATTCAAGAGTAGTCACTTAGTTTTTCCTACTCTATCATCATTGTGGTTTTAATAGCCATGTAGGGCTCATTTAGTTCAGGTGCTTAATACTACTATCTACAGGAGCAAGATATCTGAGGGTGAGGAGAGACTTTATGAACAATAAAAAATAAAGATGATTATGGAGGCCCAAAGTGTATAAGGACTATACACATTTTACAAAGCCTACATATCAGCTTCCATTTGTTCTTCAGAAAGGAGCTAGTACTAGTCCTGGCCAATTATGGATCTTCTTCTTTGTGCCTTATGTTTGTACCTAATCTCAGAGTCTGATCTCTACCTTTTTCTTTTCTTGTAAGATCCTTCATTTCTATAACTTAATCATTATAAAGTTATAATATTAATAACTCCAGAAATTACTGTGAAATTGCTGTATTCCTGCATCTCCAACTAGAGTTTGCTATCTCTGTGGTCTCACTACATGGATCAAAGTTGTTCTGCTGGTGATGACCAAGATGACAAAGGAGTGCTACTTTGGAAAAGCCATATCTTACTTGGATTCAGAGCTAAAAATAAAAAATAAAAAAAAAGTCCACTTGCAACATTGCTATTCGTCCATCCCATCTTCTGAGTAATACACTTAAACATACTCAGGTAATAGTAGTTACTATTTAATATATTTAATACGTATGCATTGCCAAACCTTGTGGAATATACTAGCATGAGAAAGCGCATCCTCATCCTTTTATTTCAGTTGTTCTTAGGAGTTTAACTACTGTAGTGGGTGACTGGTGGTTCAGTAGTTAGAGCAGCCATTAAATGATTTGGTGTGTTTATAAGATTCTCCCCCAAAATTTGTAACTGTTATTTAGTTTCAATTTTTGAAAGGCTGACCAAACATCAAAATTAGTTGGCTGTTTATCTGGATTAACATAAAAGGAAATGTCAAAAGCAAATCTTTATGCCATTCAGGCATTTCATTATCCATTTGCAGGCTGCATGATAGGGAAATCTTCATTTTGCAATAGCATAATACGGATAATTGCTAATGAAATACATTTGACACTACTAATACATGATGGCAGAACGAGACTGGAGAATTAAAATGTAAGGTCCTTGGGAATATGAGCTGTATCTTAAATCATATTTTCAAACCCTAGTAACTACACAGTGATGGGCACATAAATGCTCAAAAATTATTACATGATTCAAAAATACCAGAATAATTAAACTGATATTTGATTCCTGCTCTAGCGTAGGGATTTCATAAGGAAGTTTGAGAAATAGCCAGCTTTTATAGTCTTCCACAAGGAGATATGTTATGCAGATGCCCAGATCCCCCAAAGACAACTGCCTTTGCACACTGTGTCAGGTGGGGTTTAGGGTTTTGGATTACTGGTTGTCCTACTGCTCTACTGAAACCTTAAGCAGAGGTTCTAAAAACATAAGCTGTAGAGTTGGGACTAACTCTGCATTTTGGCACTTGGAATTACTATCACAGTGAAACATGGGAGTGAAGAGTTCCACAGAGGGCCAAGGTAACAGTATCATCAGCTTTAATGAAATCAGCTCCATGTATGTCCAATAAAGCATGGGATGAAGACTAATCACAAGCATCAAAGAAGATAGTGTTTTGTGACTTTGTGCATTATTGAATGTATTCAAGTGTTAACAAGATGATTATTCATTGCACCTGAATATGCGTCTAGGTTAATTTTTTTTATTGAAAGGAAATTTCATTAGGATAGTGTTTATTCACATTGATCCAGCTGACTTCAGAATATGGTTACATATTTTTCTGTATCCTACTGCTATTATAAGATCCAGGCTTACATTAGATTTTCTCTGGTATTAATTTTGCTTACTTTAACCTTTATTTCCTGTTCCGCCTAAACCCTCCTTTCTGGACAATTGCAAAAGGATGCCATAAATATCCTCCACAAAGGCATGTGTAAATATGATCATATTTTTGTGAGTCTCTGCTATGTGCAGTGCACAAATGCTATGAAATAAATGAGCACTTGGATGACTATAGTGAGTCACACCATTAAGACATCATTAAGACTATAGTGAGTCACACCATTATTGTGCTCAAGTATAGTGTTTGTTGATATGCACAAATTAATTCTAAAGAGTGTTATCATAATTTGCTCATGGTATATGTATTCAGATTCTTTGGAAGAACTGAAGACATCATTAGAAAATTACAGTATTATCTCAATATTTTAGTTGGCAGGGGGTTATAACAACAAACTTTCCCATTTTCTTCTAACTCCTCTTCATTGTATCACTGACTCCATGTACTGCATAGCAAGAGATAAGAGGAGCAGGAATAGAGAATGGGTAGGACTAATGTGAGGAAATTTTCTGGAGAAGTCCATTTCAATGTTAGCTTGTAAAATGAGAAAGATATGGGTAAGAGGGCAGTAGAGCCAAATTATAATGCCCTGCTACATTCTTTTATGCCTTGGCATTAAGAGATCTTGGGCAGAGATAAAGCTATACAAATTCATGTGGATAAAGTCATTTCCCTACCAGGAGCCACCCCATACTCTGCCAAGTTAGCCAAGTTAGGAATGTGATATCTGAGTCATTGTGTGCTTTCTGATGCGAGAATGAAGACTTATGAGAAGAGAATCTTGATGGAAGGAGAGGGCAGAATACCAGATGTCCTAAGGCAGGTAGAGAGAGTAGAGAGTACTGTAAGAGGGTGGCCTGCCTTTCCACATATAGAATTATGCTGTCCAGTGCAATAGCTACTAACTACAGGTGGCTATTTAAATTTAAATAAGCTAAAATTAAATTCAATTAAAAATCCACTTCCTTAGTCTGAGTAGTCACATTCAACACACTCAATAATTGCATGTGGCTAACTGCTGTTGTGTTAGATAGCACAGATATAGAATCTTTCTATCATCACAGAAAGTTCCCTTGGACAGCTCTGTTCTACAGCAATGGGCAGAAATAACTATTTGACACACTGGGGGCTAGGAGGTCTCTAGAGAGCCGTGAGTGCTGACATAACCACAAAACTATTTTTTGGTGAATAAGTGAGAACACCAGTGGTATCAAAGCAGAAATCAACATCACAAATAGGTATATATTTCACCATACTGGAAAGTTCAAATGCAACTCTGTAATGCTTTCCACTGGAAGAATAAATATGACCATATATTTCAGTGAAGGAGATTGAGGGTTTCTTCTTCATTTTTTTAAAATTTGTGTTGATTTGGTCTGATGTTTTTAATTAAAGACACCTAGATGACTTAATTGTTAAACTGTCATCTATTTTAGTCTAATTTCCTATGTGAAACGAGTCGTCATACTCCCCTCAAAATATCATCTAGGCCAGGTGTGGTGGTTCACACCTATAATCCCAAAAACTTGGGAGGCCAAGGTGGTAGGATTACTTAGCCCAGGAGTTCTAGAGCAGCCTGAGTAACATAGTGGGACCTCATCTATACAAACACAATACAAAATAAAAATCAGTCAGGCATGATGGCATGTGCTTATAGTCCCAGCTACTCAGGAGGCTGAGGTGAGAGGATCACTTGAGCCCAGGAGATCAAGGCTGCAATGAGCCATGATTGTGCCATTGCACTCCAGCCTGGGTGATCAAGTGAGATCCTGTCTCAAAATATATATATGTATATATATAATTTATTCATAGGCAAGGATTGTGATAGAGTTGTTCCCAGTAAGTCCTTATTGAATTAAAAGGAAGCTGCCTGCCTATGCTTGGTCAGAAGACAGCCACTAGTATTAAGTCTCCCTTTGCACCCTTCCTGGCTACCTCAACTGATCAGGAAGAAAATCCATTTATTTCAAATAAATTTGAAAATATTATATTTGCTTGAACAAATTTGTTTCAAATGCTGCCTTACAGGAATTAAGGCATTCATTTATTTCTTTTTCAGTCTTTTATTCAATAATGGAGCACCTTTCATCTTTGAGGCACTATTAGCAGACCTTGTGGATTTTATGAGGTTAAATTATTCACTCTTTGCCCTGAAGTTATTTATAATCCAATGACATAAAATTACCAAAAAAAAAAAAAAAAAAAAAGGCAGAAAATGTAAAGTCACCAAAAAGATAGGTAAAGGCAAGGTGTTATATAAGTTAGAGGAAGAACGAACTCCTTTGGGGTTGGGAAACTGGAAGGAGAGCTGCTATTGAGTACCTACTATATCCTAGGTTTTTAGCCTATGTAATTCCACTGTTATGCCTTACCATGTTCAAAAGGTTCATTCTGTTATTGAAATAATCAATTTTTAGTAGTAGCTAAATATGAATATTCTTAGAGTCCAGTGGGTAGTGGGTAGCATTTCTTGACTTTGTAGCCTGCAGAAAGTCAGCCTCAAATCAGCACTTGGGAGTACCTTACCTCTTTCCCTTTCCACCTCTCTGCCCTCTTCCTAGAGTTCTGGCTCCATCACGCTAGTGGCCTATTTGATGGAAGCCTGTGAGACTATCTTTCCTGGATCCATGCTGGTTCTTTCAGACTTCCACAGAGATAAGTTTACATGCCTTTAGATTTGTGATAATGGGGCATCTATAAAGAGAAGTAAATCTCTCTCTTACTAATGCTAATAATTTATTGCGTAAAACTTTGCCTTGGGGTGCTAAAAAGAACCTTTACCATACATAAGGGGTAAGATTGGAAAAGCAGCACTTCCTCCTGCTCCTTCTCCCAGCATTCACATATATTATCTCATCTAATCAGAAAGATTTTATGGAAGACATTGAGGAATGTAGATATTGAATATGGTAAGAAGACACTGTGTGTAAAAGGACAAATTCAAGTGCAAGTTTGTTGTTGTTGTCACTGCTTGTTTGTTTTTTTGCTGTTCAATCAAGCATATTACACAGAATAAATCATATATAGATTAATTCTGAAGAGTGAGTCATTGAGTTTGAAAAAGGGGGAAGAACGTGGAAGGGATCAATGGGACATAATGCTGCAGAAGTTGGTAGGAAGTTGGCTAGGTTGAAGAGGGTCTGAAATGTCAACTAAGTAACTTTTCTTAGTTTGGGATGCTAAAGCAAAGTACTAGAGACTGAGTGGCTTCTAAACAATAGAAATTTATTTTTCACAGTTCTGGACATTGGAAGCCAGGGATCACGGTGCCAACATGGTAAGGTTATGATGAGGGCTGTATTCCAGATTGCAAATTGCCGACTTCTCCTTGTGTCCTCACAAGTTGGAAAGAGAGCTAGCTCTCATGTCTCTTATTATAAGGGCACTAATCCCATTCATGAGGTCTCTACCCTCATGACCTACACACCTTCCAAAGACCTGACTTCCAACTACTACCAAATTGGAATTAGAGTTTCAACATATGAATTTTTAAGGGACACATTCAGTCCATTAGAGGTTGGAAATTATTCCATAGAAAACAAGTAGCCAAACCATCACTGCGACTCCAGCTATTTAAACATAATGCATGTTGCTTGTTCTTCCTTTTTGTGAGCTAAACTCATGTTCACACAGACAGATGTCATCTAACACAGTGGGAGAGGAGGATGTGTGGTAGAGCTGCCTACTTGGTTCATTCAGTTACCATCAGGCATCTAATGGTTCAAATATGCTAAGGGGAGGAGAGAGAAACAAAAGAAATAAAATTGATGACCTCTGACCTGAGGAAGTTTATAGTCCAATTAAAGAATAGGTTGTGGCTACATTTAACATGAACGAAAAACACTGTAGCAGAAAATGTTATAGAATACTCCATAGTCATTCTCCTTTTACCTTTCTATTATAACCCCAATTTTGTTGTTGACAGCAACCTGCCTTCTCAGATTTGCTTACACCTAAGGTGCCTGTGTGACAGACTTCTGCCCAATGACATATGCTGAGATTAGGCACTACCTCTTCCTGCTTTCCTTCTCTTCTTGACTAGAATGCAGACATTAGGCTGGAAGTGGAACAACCAGCCTGGGACCATGAAGTGACAAGCACAAAGTTGGCAATCAAATGCCAAAGATAGAACAAAAGGATATAATGAACCTGGAACGTGAATGGCATTCTGGCACAAAGCAGCCCTGGGCTGCTTACTTCTGGCTTTTTTGTTATGTGAGATGAAAAAATCATCCATTTGCTTCAGCCACTGAGATTACATTTTCTGTTACTACTCAAAGCCAAATGCAAACCCAGTTGATACAATACTCGTGGAATAGCCAATCCCAGAGTGCAAATGAATATGCAAATGCAAAGACCCTAAGGGGACTTTATGGAAAAATGTTTCAGCTAGGTGTTTGAAGGATTAAATGAATAATTTCAGATGTTCAATAGCAAATGCTAATACAGGCTTGTAATATAAAATTATGTTCATGAGACGAAAGCATTTAAAGGAAGCCAATTGTGAAATAAATTAGTATTAGGGGTATGAGAAATGGATGTGGATATGTGGAGGTGAAGAGGTGCCAGTGGTGGGGAGGAGCATCAGAAATCATGGGGCCCAAACAGCAACTAGAAAATCTTCCAACCTCATTATCCCAAAAAGAGGTTGCAAGGGAATGACCTGGCCAGAATAGAAGCCCTTTCCCTGATACTCACATCCTTATTTATTCTGATAAATGAATCTATAATGTGTCTCAGGCCAAGCCTAAATGAATGCCATTCTTTTTCATTAGTAAGTTATTTAAAATCAATGTTTTCTTTAAAAGAAGATTTTAGATGTTACTAATTTAAATCTCATTAACCGCTTACTTTATTTTCCAGAGTTGAATCTAAGCTGCATCTTTCATTTAGATTTTAAGCTATAGGCTATATGTAATTCTACGAAAATGCCCTAGATACAAAGGAAGGAGTATTTGAAACTCACAGGTGAACATTAGTTTAGAAAGCTTCAAGCATTGCCAAGTCTTTGAATGAGGTTTTTCTTTATAGGCCACTTAAGGGATGTCAACCAGAAATAACTGGTGTTATCATAGCTTACAATGCTGGGGTTGGGGGCTGAGATCTTTTCCCCATCTTAAATTTGCAACTCAAAATAAATTCGGTTACAATTTTTTTATGTGTAGCACTAAAGGCACACTACTGTGTTCCAGAGAAAGGCAATCTCAGATCTCATCATTTTTGATGCCATATTTCAGAATATTTAGTTTTAAATAGGGCCCCCAAATGACATTATAAAGGGCATGCAGCTTAAGGCAAGCTGTCATAGAGACTAAAAATTTAATATGGTTTTCTTCTAAAAGTGGTTGGCTACAAGCGTAACAGTGGTACCCTATTATTTCCTTTGCATATAATTAACCTATCACAACCAATGGTTATTTTCAATTATGTGACATCAAATGAATCTTAAAAGAGATTGAAATAAGATCCACGGTAGCTTTGGAGGATTCCTGCAATTGACAGTTTGACACAGCATGGCTTCAGATTATGTCAAATCTGACAAAAGCATGTGTAGCTTGCTTAAAAGGAGAATATTTTTTCAATTCTATCTTGTTGGAAATATTTACCATGAAGTAATAATAATGCCTTTAATATGCAAATGATTATAATTGCATTTATTACACTGTCAAATGGAAGCTCAAATACCAGCTCTTTGTTTTACAACCCAGCACATCACACAAAATAAGAGAAATGACTGCTTTCATCATAGAGTTCATAAGAGGAAGAACAAATTCTCTTTTCCCTGAAGTTGCTTTCATTTTCTCTCAGATATGTTCTTTTTCCACAACCCTGAAAAAATTAAGAATTTAACTGATCACTGAAGCATTCTGACATTCAGATTTTCTCCTTAGTCTTTATCTCCATCCTGATGATCCTATATGTGTCCAACACTTTTGGTAAGAAAAATTGCACCTTTGAAGGGGACTTTACAGTAAAGTGGCCCATGTAACTATCTTTATTCTTATCCACTGTTTGATCTTACTGTTCATTTTTTAAAACTTCCCAGGGGTCTCATTTTTTCCTCATCACTTAAACAGGAATAATGTTTTGTGCTGTTCATTTTTTTCAGCAACCTCCACTTCATTCACTTTGGCTCATTTCATTAGCCAACAGTCCCTGAAGGATTGCCATCTTCCACTCCTTGCTGGAGAGGCCCTGCCTGGATGTGGTGGTTTTTCTACCATTAGGCACATGCGGTGGGAGGGGTGGAAAAGCAGGGGGAAGTAGTTTCTTCGTAGCTTCAGTGAAGATTCTTTAAATCTGTGACTTTTGAAAGACATTTCCAGCATATGGGCCTTCTCTATTTTCTCACAGAGACACTTTAATTCAGAACATTAAATACTTAGGTCTCCTAGTATACATCCTATACTCCAAAGATTACAGTCAGAGACTCCTTTCAACAGATGGTTGTGTGTGTGTGTGTGTGTGTGTGTGTGTGTGTAGGGGGGTAAATTCATTGTCTTTCCTCTGTTTTTTCACTTACCCCATTTGCTCCTGCCAATCTTTCCTGTGCCTTGGCTGATTTCCCTTCTCCCATTGGTGGATGCAGCCACTTACACCAATACTTCATCATTCCCAAAACTTTATTTCTTTGGATTATTCTTTACTATGATTTTTCCTCCCATCTACCTATGGTAGGTAAATGAGCAGACTTACCTTCAGTATGGGAAGATTCTGGGCCAAGACATTTTGTTCTTTCTTTTCACTCCTTTGAATCACTGTTCAAACTCGTAGTTAAGATGTAAATCTTAGGAGGGTTATACATTAAGCCAGTGTCAGTTAACTCCTCTGCACTAATTACATTGTTAGAGATTAGCCTCACCATCAGCCAGCCTCAAAGGAGTAGGGCTTATGGTATATAAGTTTGGGTGCCATGGGGAATAGAAAGGGTCCTTGAATGGAATCTTCCCAAGAAGGGTATAATCTACCTCTTCATGCCACTGTCCTTATGCAAGCTCTTTTTTTCAGTAGCCTCCCCAGTGTCTATTCCTCAAATCATCTGCTCTGTACCAATAGTCATCTTTTTAAAACTCACATATCCTACTTAAACCCTTCAGTGACTCCCTGTTGTTTACATGATAAAAATGTAGCTCCTTAACCTAGTTAAGATGTTCAGGACTAGGCCTTAGTAACTATCTTCTGTCTCTGACTATCATTCACCATCTTCTCACTTTGCTTTTCAGTCATGAAGAATTGTTTTTACTTTTCTCATGTACACCATGTGATTTGATGCCTCTGTGTCTTTGTTCACAGTGTTTCCCATATCTGGAATATACTTTGTCTCATTGTTTGGCCAATAATCCATCCCCAGTTCCTGCTCCCATCCCCAATGCCTGCCAATTTTAGTAGTACATAATAACTGCTAAAATTGTATTGGTTGAATGATTGATTGAATGAATGAATGTTTTTTATACATCTCTCAACTTTTCTCAGGGATTCTTTCGCTTAGTATATCCACACACCCTCTTCAGCAGTCTAAGGAGCTAGTCAGGTACCTCTGCTTGCGCCCAAGTCACCCTATATTCCCCCCATTTATAACACTTACTGTAATGCTGTGAGTTTCTCTAAAGGCAAGGACCATATTTTATTCTGCTCTGTCCCCAACACCTGAAAGAGGGCCTGGCTGAGAACGGATGTTCAGTAAATTGTTTTTGAACTTAAATGTTTCTTGAACCTAATTCCTATTTTGGTGAAGAAGAATCAGCAAATCCCTTGTCAAGTAACACCTAATTTCTGCTCTTCTAACACCAAACCAGTCTCCTGAAGCCAGAAGATCTCTTAAGCCCTTTGAATAGTGACCACTATTTTAGATATTAAACCGAAATAGAGCATGTACAATTTCCTAATGAACCCTACAATGTTATACTGATGAGTTGCATTATTGTCTGTTTTGTACATGTCAAATGAAACTTCTCAGACCACTTCCAATCAAGGCTGGGGCCCTACACTTTCCTACTTCTTCCTTCCCCTGTTTCCTTTAGTCCCTAAAAACCCTAGAATTCCCCTGCAGTCAGTAGTTCAGTACACAGAAGAAGGCAAGTTGGTTAGGAACTGTCAGAGTTGAGATTATTTACTAAGAATAGCATTAGCAGGGGCCTAACTTGATTAGATTCAAAATTGCCCAGCTGCTAAGGTGGCCCTGCAGACTCAAAGTAACACTTAACAGATTCACCAGGTATTCCCAGCATGGCCACTTACTTTTAATCTGCCTCCCAGTCTTTCAGAGAGATAGGAAGTCCCCCTCTATGTCCCTGTGGATGTCTAATCATTTATTAGGGGGGCCTAGGTTTACTACAGTGATCCAGCCTGCACTAATGTTAGAATCCTCTCCTTTGCTACTAAGATTATATAGTATCTCTTACTCAGATGCTAAAAAATCCAACCCCGGCTATGAATGACATTAACCCTGTTCTACCCTGCTATGGTTTGAACGTTTGTGTCCCCTCCAAAATCATATGTTGAAATCCTAACCCCCAATGTGATAGTATTAAAAGGTGGGGCCTTTGGGAAGTTACTAGATCAAGAGGATAGATCCCTCATGAATGAGGCAATTGCCCTCATAAAAGAGGCCTCAGGGAGCTTCTTTGTGCCTTCTGTTACATGAAGACACAGTGAGAAGGCACCATCTATGAAGCAGGAAGCCCTCACCAGACACCAAATCTGCTGGTGCCTTGATCTTGGACTTCCCAGCCTCCAGAACTATGAGAATTAAATTTCTGTTGTTTATAAACCACCCAGTCTAAAGTTTTTTTGTCATAGCAGCTCCAATAGATTAAGACCTACCCCTTCCTGCAAACTAGATATATCCTACTCTGCTTTCTAGGGTGGTCCAAGGGGTTCCATTCCCATTCCTACTGACCTTATGCCATATTCTTCTGGCTCTAAATTCGCATTCTAGACCTTCCCAGGGCCTTGCCTTCTTATTCCTGCTGTCCAAAGAAAGTCTTAGAAAGTTTCAGAAAGCATTTTATAGCCCTGGTTTACAAGAGGGTAGAAAAATGTTTTTTGCCCTACTCATTCCTTCTACCTGAGTAATCTAGAGTTTACCAAATTTTCTTATATGGCTAATATAAATATTTTTATCTTATACTAAAGAAACTACCCTTTCTGGCTTCCTAGTCACTTAATTTTTTAAAAATATAGCATCTTTATTGAGATATAATCCACATACCATGCAGTTCTGCCATTTAAAGTGTACACTTCAATGATCTTTAGTATATTCACAGAGTTATCTTACCAAACAAAATTTGCTTCTGTCCTCCTGGCACAGCAAAGCCAAACAGTGACATTGGGATTTGCAGTGAGAAAAAATGAGGCATTTATTGCAGGATAACAAACAAGGAGAATTGGACAGCTAATGCTTAAGACCTGAGCTCCCTGGTGCATTACAGGTAAGGGTTTTTAAAGGTGGGGAGGCAGGAGTTATAGGCAAAGTCATAAATCATTACATAGAAGCTACGTTGGTTTGGTCTAAAAAAGCAGGACGTCTTGAAGAAGGGTATTATAGGTCATAGATTTTGGATTTAAAGGTTTTCTGGTTTGTGATTGGTTGAGAAAGCAAAGCTTTGTCTAAAATCTTGGGGTCAGCAGAAAGAAATGTTGAGCTCTGGCATATGGGTGTGACTTTCTACAGGCCCCTCAGGAAGACATTTGGAACAAAGAAGAGATGTCAGGGTTTAGTCCTCAGTTTCCCCATAGCTGAAGTCTATGTGCCAGTGGATGGCATTTTCCATTTGATGGGGATCTGGGTTTCTGAAAAACAACTCAGGGACATTTGTTAAGATGTTATCTTTAGTTTCTATAGGGAACCAAACATTCTGTCACTCTAATTTCCTTGGCTATTGTTTTAAGCTATTATTACCTTTTCACTTATCAGGCTGCTCATTTACTTCTCAGGGTTAGCTAGGTGCCTAGAATTTCCCTTGAAGGTACAGAGATTTTCCTTTATTTCTATGCTTGAGGGGAGGGCAATAGGCACCTAAGAGGGGTCCCTGCTTGCCTCCGTTGTGTAATCATTACCACAATCAATTTAGGAACATTTTCATCATGCCCAAAAGAAACCCAGGCCTATATTAACAGTCATCACCCATTTCCTCTCAACACCCCTCCAATCTCCTGGCAACCATGAATCGACTTTCTTTTTCTATGCCTGTTCTGGATGTTTCATATACATGGAATCGCATATGTGGACTTTTGTGCCTTCTTTCACTTAGCATAATGTTTTCAAGTTTCATCCATGTTTAGCATGTATCAAAACTTCATTCCTTTTTATGGCTGATAATATTCCATTGTATGTGTATGCATATTTATATCACATTTTGTTTATCCATTCATCTGTTTATGGACATTTATATTGATTCAACTTCTTGGCTATTATGAATAATGCAATTATGAGTATTCATGTATAAGTTTTTATATAGGCATATGATTTTATTTCTTTTTTGTATATACCTAGAATGAGAATTGCTAATTTACTTCTAAAATTAAGACCCGAGACTCCTACAGAAAACAAACATCTACTATGTTCTCTAATGGGGGTGGAAGGAGGAAAGCTTTGCCATTTCCACCTTGTAAATCAGTAGGGTAAACAAACTTAATTATTAAAAAGAGTTACCTTTTTCTTGTCTTTAGAGTAATCAAAGCAGAGCATTCTTGGTACACAAGCCCCATGTCAGGAAGTAAATTTTTTGTGTGTGTGTTTATCAAAAGTCAATGATATATTGACATTTGCATTACTAGTTATCCTGTTTTAAAGTGAGCGATGAAACACTCTTCTCCTAGGAAGCTATTTTTTTTCTCTATATATGGACAGAGCTAATTAACAAATGGACCTATGGCCACCTCCATGCCGTGACACATATTCTGTATTCTCAGGAGCCTGTGCATATTACAATTCTGGTGGTAAGTGTAATGTCATAACTTTCAATTTATACCTGAAGAGCAGTGGTTGGTTGACAGCATACAAAGGAACATAAGTGAAAATGTACTTTACTAGTTGGATTTTATAAATAGTATGTTAGGGAGCGGGGCAGAGCAAGATGGCCGAATAGGAACAGCTCCAGTCTTCAACTCCCAGCGCAAGCGACACAGAAGACCGGTGATTTCTGCATTTTCAACTGAGGTACTGGGTTCATCTCACTAGGGAGTGCCAGACAATCAGTGCTGGTCAGCTGCTTTAGCCTGTTCAGTGAGAGCTGAAGCAGGGCGAGGCATCGCCTCACCTGGGAAGCGCAAGGGGAAAGGGAATCCCTTTTCCTAGCCAGGGGAACTGAGACACACAACACCTGGAAAATCGGGTAGCTCCCACCCCAATACTGCGCTTTAAGCAAACAGGCACACCAGGAGATTATATCCCACACCTGGCAGGGAGGGTCCCACGCCCACGGAGCCTCCCTCATTGCTAGCAGAGCAGTCTGCCATCTCGCGACAAGGCAGCAGCGAGGCTGGGGGAGGGGCGCCCGCCATTGCTGAGGCTTAAGTAGGTAAACAAAGCCACTGGGAAGCTCAAACTGGGTGGAGCTCACAGCAGCTCAAGGAAACCTGCCTGTCTCTGTAGACTCCACCTCTGGGGACAGGGCACAGTAAATAACAACAAAAGCAGCAGAAACCTCTGCAGATGCAAACGACTCTGTCTGACAGCTTTGAAGAGAGCAGTGGATCTCCCAACACGGAGGTTGAGATATGAGAAGGGACAGACTGCCTGCTCAAGTGTAACTCTTTTTAATAATTAGGTTCGTTTACCCTACTGATTTACAAGGTGGAAATGGCAAAGCGTTCCTCCTTCCACCCCAATTAGAGAACATAGTAGATGTTTGTTTTCTGTAGGAGTCTCGGGTCTTAATTTTAGAAGTAAATTAGCAATTCTCATTCTAGGTATATACAAAAAAGAAATAAAATCATATGCCTATATAAAAACTTATACATGAATACTCATAATTGCATTATTCATGATAGCCAACTGAGTAGCCTAACTGGGAGACATCCCCCACTAGGGGCAGTCTGACACCC
>NW_012109075.1:1117927-1144178 GCF_000951045.1 Mandrillus leucophaeus
CAGCACTGCAACATGGCACAAGTATACATATGTAACAAACCTGCACATTATGCACATGTACCCTAGAACTTAAAGTATAATAATAATAAAAAATAAAAAAATAAAAATAAAATAAAAAAATAAATAGTATGTTATGAATTTGTCATCTAGTAGATTTCATGAAACCTGTATTTTTTTTAAAAAATTCCAGCATTTTATTGATATTTAGAAAATATGTTTTAGTTCCAAGAAATAGAAATGCAATCTCTTACAGGCAGGTGCAAGGGTGAGGAATATAGTGATTTATAATTTCTCCTTAAAGAGGGTTTCTGAGTTGCCATTTCACATCCATTAATGGATTTAAAATTATTTTTCTGAATCTTAGGCATTCTTAAAAGGAAATCTCCTTGAATAGCAATAAAATTATCATAGGTCATGCTATATGTCAATATTTGTATCCCCCTAAAATTCATATGTTGAAGCCTAATCCTCAAAGTATTGGAATTAAGAGTTGAGGCCTTTGGGAGATGATTAGGTCATGACAGCTCTTTTATAAGGATTAGTACCGTAATAAAAGAAGCTCAAAGAATCTTGTTCATCCTGTCTACCATTTGAAGACACAGGAAGAATGTGCCATCTTTAAAGAGAAGAGCAGCCCTCACCAGACACTAAATCTACCAGCACCTTGATCTTGGACTTCCCAACCCCGAGAACTGTGAGAAATAATTTTCTGTTGTTTATAAATTACCCAACCTGTGGCATTTTGTTATGGCAGCACAAATGGACTGACAGAGGTCAGTCCTTTGGCTGATGTGCATGCTCTTTGGCTCTGTCTACAAGGCTTTTAAAAACAACAAAAATTAGCTGCTCCTGTAATACAATGCTCTTACCTTTGGTTTCTTTATGGGAGAGGATCTATGGAATCTTTTTAAATGCCAACATGAATTTAAGGTATGTCTATATGTATGATCCCCTTAGACTGAACTTTCACTTGAGTAACTTGAGGGTCTAGAAAGTGTAACATAATAAAAGCCCTTAAATGAAAGTTCTACAAAATCTGTAAAAAATAGTGAGAATAGAGGAAATTGAGCAGCAGACTTAACATCTAGTTCAAGTCCTAGTCTGCTGCTTACTAGGTATATGACAATGAATATGTTGCCTGAAACTATTCTTTGCCTTAGTTTCATCATCTGTAAGTGGGGGTAATAATCATAGTACCTACCTCATGATGTTGTGGAGATCAAATGAGAACATGTATATTAAGGTGCTATACAAATGGTAAAACATGGCTGGGTGTGGTGACTCACACCTATAATCCCAGCACTTTGGGAGGCCAAGGTGGGTGGATCACCTGAGGTCAGGAGTTCAAGACCAGCCTGACCAACATGGCAAGACCCTATCTCAACTAAAAAATACAAAAATTAGCAGGGTGTGTTAACGGACACCTGTAATCCCAGCTACTTAGGAGGCTGAGGCAGGGAGAATTGCTTGAACCTGGGAGGCAGAGATTGCAGTGAGCCAAGATCATGCCACTGTACTCCAGCCTGGGTGACAGAGCAAGACGCCATCTCAAAATAAAATAAAATAGAATAAAATAATACAAATATGTGTTCCCATAATTGTTTTAAAATTGATTCATGTTTTAATAGTCATAAGAAAGCAAGATCCTATGGCATGAGGATTGAGGTATAGGGGCAGCCTGGATTTACATGAATTTAAATTTTCATCAGTTAACACAAGTTCCTTTCAAAATCTAGGCTTTTGTTTCACTTTACTCCTTCACAGTAACGTATGTGAGATGAAGACACTCATGTATCAGATTAGTTCAATATCAATACAGAATCATCAGCCAAGCAGGGACATGACATCAAAACTCAAACTGAACACTAGTTAATGAAGAACTAGAGCGTACAGATACTATTATCAAAAGACATGCTGTGTCATCAGGACTTGATTTTGGTTACTCTCTTTGGTACTGGGTTAGAGTTCAACCTTTAATTTTGGTCTGCCGGTGAGGTGGAGTGATAGCAAAGTGGAGCAACCTCTACTTTCAGGGTCCTGAGGTACAAGCCTAGTTTTAGCTACATCTGTTTCCACTAGGCCCACTGAGGGCTAAAAATCTATCTGTTCAAATATTTCACTGGAGCTAGAAATGGCTTATTTGAAGGGCCCCAGATGCCTTTCTTTCTCTATACAGTGCATTCTTTTTGGCTTATCTTTGCTTCTTGGTCTTGTTAAACATCTTCATTCCTTGGTGTCTCAGACTGGACTGGGCTGACAGTTCTTAGGCTGCCTCATCCTTAGGGGAAAGAACTAAGTGGTTTGTCTTTCATGGAGGTTAATAAGTACTTCTCTTGTTGGTTGGTTTGTGTATAACAACTCAGGCTTTGGCACTCAATCTGTCATGGATCTTAATAAATGACCCTCTGTTTATGCACTTAGAAATAACACTTGTATTACCAGTATAGCTACCAAATGTTGAAGTAAATCACCACACATGACAAACAGATCTTAAACCATTTGCTTGACTATTTCCTTGACCTGTCTTGGAATGTGAGGAAATGGAAAAAAAAAATCAAGTGATAGCAATGTTTTGCATTTGTAGAGAAATAGAGGAAATCCACTGTAGTTCTAAGGGAAAACATGCATAGCAACTATTATTCCAAGGAGATTGTTTAGGTGTCACTATTTCAAAGTTTGCTATGTATTTTCAAGTTGTTAGGAAATATTTCTAAATTGTGTCTACTTCCCTGTCTTGATAAAAAGTTGATTAAAGTTAAATAAATCTTTCCATAATGTTGGGAAATCTCATCGTGTCCCTGACCATCTTTACTGTATAACTGTGGTGTTTGGTGTCTCTGGACCACTGCTTTAATCGTCAATGAAATGTGTCTAGGATCATATATGGAGATGTAAAAGGTTTAGGAAATTGAGCTGAATTGGATTGAGCACTTCATTCCTTGCTAATATTTTTAGTAAAATTACTACCACGATTTTTTTCTATGTGACTTGCCATCTTTTATAAGTAGAACATTCAAAACATGACTTGAGAGTTCTTTTAGTTTTAATCTAGCTGATTAAGATTTTATTCTATTAGAAAAATTAGACAGAAAAAGGGAGGTAGAGAGAGAGAAAGAGAGAATATTACATTAACCAAAATGATGTCTACTCTACGGGCACATTTATGACGTAGAAGGTGTTTTTTTTTTTTTTTTTTTTGGTTTGTTTGTTTGTTTGTTTGTTTTAGTCTAGAGATCTATCATAGTAGACAAGAGAGAATTCAACTAAAAGGAAAACTTCACTTCCTCTATTTTATTGACTATTGAAGTTGGGAGCAAGATGACAAACAAATAATAAAATTGGGATAGTACCCAGAACCTATGTTGTTTCAATGTAGGGTTTCACTTTTCTTTTTCTTTCTTTCTTTTTTTTTTTTTTTTTTTGAGACGGAGTCTCACTCTGTCACTCAGGCTGGAGTGTAATGGCACAATCTTCAGCTCAATGCAACCTCTGCCTCCCGGGTTCAAGCAATTCTCTTGCCTCAGCCTCCCGAGTAGCTGGGATTACAAGCACCAGCCACCATGCCTGGTTATTTTTGTATTTTTAGTAGAGACATGGTTTCACCATATTGGCCAGGCTGGTCTCAAACTCCTGACTTCATGATCTGCCTGCCTCGGCCTCCCAAAGTGCTGAGATTACAGACTTGAGCCACCACGCCTGGCCGGCTTTCACTTTTCATTAGAAAGTGGGCAATATGCAAATGCCCATCAATGAACGACTGGATAAAGAAACTACAGTATATATATATATGCTGGAATTCTAGTCAGCCATAAAAAGGAATGAAATAATGGTGTTTGCAGCAATCTGGATGAGATTGGAGATTATTATTCTAAGTGAAGTAACTCAGGAATGGAAAACCAAGCATCACATATTTTCACTCACATGTCTGAACTAAGCTATGAGGATGCAAAGGCATAAGAATGATACAATGGACTTTGGGGACTTGGGGGAAAGGGTGGGAAGGAGGTGAGGGATAAAAGACTACAAATAGGGTGGCGTGTATACTGCTCTGGTGATGGGTACACCAAATTCTTACAAATCACCACCAAAGAACTTACTCATGTAAACAAACACCACCTGTACCCCAATAACCTATGGAAAAAATGGAAATAAATAAACTATGGTATCACTACAAAAAAAGTGGGCAATATGATTACATGAAAAAGTCTTATTCCCAGAAAAATTATTTTTTCCGTTATATACTGCTGGACATGAATGCATACCATTCTTCTTAGGAAATAATTTTCAGATGGTTGACTCTCATTCTATTTGTAGTTCACTGAATGTGCTCTATGGCCCATAAAAATAACAAGGAAACTTTTTATTATTTGATACTGCATTATTCTAAGTTGCCACTGCATAGCAACAACTACTTCCTTTGTTGTTTAGTAAATTCTCAAATCAAATTAATTGAGACATTTTATATGCCCTGTAATTCATTTAGATCATACATGGTGAGCATTACATGCAAAATCTTGTGACTATCCATATGTAGTTTACATGGGCCTTATTCAAAATCACTGAAAAGTCTAGTCAGAAAACTTCCAAATTCCTATCACGAATCTAATTTGGTGAGTTTGAATGTCCCCTATAAAATTCACATTGAGATTTAATTGCCATTTTAACAATATTGAGTGGTGGGACCTGTAAGAGGTGTTTAGGTCATGAGAGCCCTACCCTCATAAATGGATTAACACCATTATAGTGGGAGTGAGTATGTTATTACCAGAATGTGCTTCTTATAGAAGGATGAGTTTGCCCTTGTTTTGTCTCTCTCTTTGCCCTTCTGCCATTGGATTGTACAGCAAGAAGGTTCTTGCCAGATACTGGCCCCTTGATTTTGAATTTCCTAGCCACCAGAACTGTCAGCCAAAACACTATTGTTCAGTGTAAATTACCAGTCTGTAATATTCTGTTATGGGTGCACAAAACATACTAAGACAATCAGTTGAATGTTTTGTTTATTTAGCTTAAACTCTGACTGCCAGAATTTTTTTTCTTGAGACGAGGTTTTGCTCTGTTGCCCGAAAATTTGACATCTGTATGTTAGTTCTTTTTCAACATATATTAATAGCAGATTGACTTTGAATAGTTCTTCCAACTTGGAGTCCTTTCGGGAAAATGAGCAGGTCTCTGTAAAGGATACCATGTGAACTAGATTATGTGCTAATGGTAAACACCATTATAATATAGCTAACATTTACTGAACTTGTTTTATATTCCAGCCACATGACCTATATAAACTTAATTCTGACAACAATTCAGTGAGGTAGACATTGTTTTCATTATTTCCAATAGTTGAGAAAAGTGAATCACAGGGTGGTTAAACAAATTGCTCAAGTTTGCACAGGTTCAAAGTGGCAGACCTGTAATACGGACTCAGGCACTCTGACTTTAGTTTTGTAAAGCAAAAAATATCGGAGACAGATTTTAATCAATTTAAATAGAGGCTTGTTCTGCCAAAGTGAAGGACTATGGCCCATGACTCAGCCTCAGGAGGTCCTGAGAACATGTGCCCAAGGTGGTTGGGTTACAGCTTGGTTTTATACATTTTAGGGAGATGGAACTTATAGGCAGAGACATAAATCAATACATGTAAGATATACATTGGTTTGTCCCAGAAAGGCATGACATCTCAAAACAAGGGCTTCTAGGTCATAGGTAAATTCAAAGATCTCCTGATTGGCAATTGTTTGAGACAATTAAGCTCTGTCTGAAGAGTTGAAGTCAGTTGGAGTGAAGATAAGGGGTGTTGTGGAAGCCAAGGATCTTGTCATGTATATGAAGCCTCCAGGTAACAGACTTCAGAGAGAATAGATGGTGATTTTCTCTTATCGGACCTTAAAAGGGTGTCAGACTCTCCAAAAATGACGTAGTAAGGGAAAGAGATTCTTTCTCTACAGAATGCATATTTCCCCCAAAAGAGAGAGTTTTGCAGGGTCATTTCAAAATAGGTCAAAGAAATATATTTGGGTATAAAGTATTTTGATTTCCTTCAGGGCCTGCTATCTGTCATGTGATATGATACCAGAGTCAGGTAGAAATTGGTATCTTATTGCTACAAATATTCTATTTTATCAGTAATAAGATCTCTGTTTTAATGTTAATGCTGGTCAATTGTGTCTAAACTCCAAAGGGAGGAGGCTATAATGAGGTATGTCTGACCCCACTTGCTGTCATGGCCTGAACTAGTTTTTCAGATTTCTTTGGGATCCCCTTGGCTAAGAGAGGGATCCCTTCGGTTAGTTGAGGGGCTTAGAATTTTATTTTTGGTTTACAGTATCTACACTTTCAATCACTGAATCGTACAACCCAGCAATGCCACCATATGATATAGTAGAGCCCCATTATATCATAATTGTTGGTTGATCCTCTGTGCCATTTAGCCTGTGTCCCATTTTCTCCTCTCCTATCCTTGGTGCCAAACACCTATTTCCTACATTTCCTTACCATCAGGGCATCCTATATCCCGTGCAGATGGCTTTGGTCTTTAATAGTGGCATCTTGATCTCCTAATAGAATCAGAGTTGTCAAATTTGTTTTGTTTTGTTTTCTCCCTTATTGTGTTTAACTCTGTTTGTTATGCTCTATTTTTCTATTGCTCCTGTGTCTCCTCCACTGGATCCTCTTTTCTTGTTCTCCCTTTTATTTTTTTCTTCGTTCTTTCTCTTTATAAATGCATTTATAATCATGGCTTTGGTGAATACCTCTGAGCATCTTTCCCACCAACCTCTATCACCAGCTGTAATCATTTTCATAAGCTCCTTTCTCTCTAACCATTTACTATATCCTGCCATGAGCTCACTTAGCCTAAAACAAACTTATCACCCTCTTTACCAAACCAGTTTGACACTACCTTTTAAATTTTAATGGCATGATTCAGCCTTAAAACTTCCAACTCATTTGTTATTCAACCTTCTGGTTCCCTTATCTCGTCAATCATCAAGTCCTGTTGATCCTTCTTTTGTAATATATCTCATCCATTAATTCCTTTGTATTCCTGGGGCCTGAATATTTTCCAGGCCTCATTATATCTTGCTTGTAATAGTATAATAATCTTCTAACTAGTCTCCTGGCTTCCATGGTGCTTACCCCCTAGTGTCTCTCCGCATTTCACATCCACATCATCTGTTCCACTGAGGGTAGAGAGGAGGAATGTAACTATAATAAATTAAAGTTAAAATAAGTAGAAATAGAATAGTTTGAAATCAGAGAAGCAAGCTGTCATTGTTGGTTGAGATAATCAGGGAAAGCTTTAGGAAGTGGATGGAATTTAGAATTTATATAAATAAAGAGATCTGAGGAGGGCGTTTAAGATTGGGGAAAACTGGGTGAACAGAAGCTTGGGATGGAAATGTAAGAAGTTTGGGGATACTTAGTAGGCCTGGCTGAACTGGAACATTATTGTAGGAAAAATGAGGTTGAAAATATAGTCTGGGCTCTGATTGTAGGGATCCTTGAATACCAGGCAAAGGAATTTAAAATGTATCATGTAGAAAATGGGTAGAGACATGATGAAATTGGCATTTCCGGAAGCTGAATCTGGCAGCTGTGTGTAGGGTAGATTAGTGGGAGGAGAGACTAGAGAGGGGGGGCCTGGTGAGGAGGTTGTAATAGGGTTCAGATGTGAGTTAATGATGGCTTTGAATAGAATGACAGAACAGAACTGATGAGATGGATGCAGATGTGCAAAGCATTATGGAAGGAAATTTGATAAGGTTTCCTTGAGAGGCTGAATTTGCAGGCAGTTGGGAGAGGAAATGGGAGGGTTGGACTCCGGATGACCAGGAGAATATGCATCAAAATATTCCCATCCTTCAAGCTTCAGTGCTTCCTCCTCTAAGAGTACTTGTCCCAAAGGAGCACTGTGAGCAAGCCACTTTGTCTATAATAGATGCTCAAATAGCATTAAGGGAAAGCCCACTCCAGCTGGTATGACGTTGCATGCTCTGAATTCCTAGACACCTATTGACTCTACTTTTAGTAAGCGTTTAGCATACATGATTTCTACTAAACCAGTTTTTAATTTGAGGATGTTTTACCTCTACAGTGAGAGAGATCAGGAGAGTTTTGAGGGCAGAAACCACGCTTTATTCCTTAGATTCCCACCTATCTAGTCCAGTTTTAGACCCACATTAGTTGTTAAAAATATTTTCCTTGATTGTTTCTTTTCATCCTCTTTGGGGGCTTGGATCGATCATCTCACAGGTGTACTTTCCTGTCCATTATTATGCTGATGAGACTTACAGTTTAAACACGTTACCACACCTGAGCCTCAGGTACTTATAGAAACTTTCTGTGGCCTGTCTTCATAGTCTCTTTCCTTTTCCAGTGCAGTTTACTGAGTCTGATCACATATTTTATGTTTCAGTAGGTGCTTGTTAATTGTTGGTTTACTTTAAGATTCCTGGCTGTGGTATAAGCTCTGCTTTATAGCTAATGCAGCTTTAGTTCCATCTGCATATTTTAGCAATACTACACAAAGTGAATGTATTGGCACAAATGACAGACTTTGTTGGTTTAATTTTGTAAACTGTTTAAAATTTGGTTCATTTCTTTTCATTTGCAAAGTATTTTTATTCAAGTGTATTATATAGCTATTCATCTCAGAAGAAATTTGCTATTGCCTGAAAAATACAGTTTGCTTTATGATCCTAATATTATAAAGGATCAGAGAAAAGAATATCTCTACAAACAAAGTATTTATTTGATCTCGAGACTCTTCTCAAATACATTTTATTCATGCACCGATCAGAATTTCTACAAACGTACGATTACATGTTACCTTAAACTGGTAAGATTTAATGTATTTGACAGTAATTCCCATTAAAGGAAACTGTTGCAGGACTCTTTCTCCTATGACTATATTAGAGCCCTGAATCCCAATGCCAGATCTGCCCTTTAATTTCTTTGGGAACTTAGGCAAGGCACTTGGCATTCCTGGGTCTCTTTCTCCCATCTGTAAAGCAAGAGTATTGAACTAGATCACCTTCTATGCTAGCATTAATTTTGGTTTCGAGTTAGCTAAAAAAAAAAAAAAGAAAAGGAAAAAAAAAAAAACTTTCCTTTTTGGTAAAGGAAAAAAAGCATATACCATGAAAATTTTAGGAGCTAAGGACAGATTGTGCTCCAGCATACACAGGCCTCATAGAAATTGGAATGGGGGACAGGAAAGCCATCAGGATTGGAGGTTATTTTGTCTCAGGATCTGGCTAACTACAAAGCTCTCTCTCTCTCTCTCTCCCTCCTTTTCCCCACATATTTGCAATATTCTCATTCTACTGCTGACTTCCTTGTATCTTCAGCTTACATATGGCCCACAAAAGTTCTATCCTCAAGTCCCCCACCTCCTTCTATCTCAGCCGCTACAATTATCAGGCTCATCCTCTCAATGTTCAATTATAAAATTCAAGAGAGAAAATGATTGACTCGACTCATTTTTTTAAAGCCAGATCTTGTAAAACATAGATTGGCTGGTCAGGCTATAGAATGAATGCATTTGTATGAATTGTTCACAGTGGTCCAATTAGTTGTGGCCAGTGGAGGTGGGAGGTTGATTCATTTGGAACTGAAATGAGAGTTAAGGATTGCAAAAGTTATATTCTAGAAAAGTACTTAGACAGATAAACAGGTACTCTGAATTGCACCTAATACATCTTCCATCACTGAAATTCTGTTAATCAAAAAGTATTATTTCATATTGAATAACAAAAGAGATGGTTCTCTAATAGTTAGGATTTCAGGAATTAGCCAGCAAGTAGGAGAGATTTTAGTTTTGTTATTGTTAAAATATAAATTCCAATGTAAAATTAAGATATGCTTTAGGCTGTTTTTATCTTTAGAATGTGTGAGTTTTAGCTTCCTTTTTGAAAAAGTGAGCATTGGATTCCTAGAGCCAACTTGTTTTAGAAAAGAACAGAACTATGGGGCACAGAGAAAAAGCTTCATCTAAAGTAAGGCCCATTTTTACATCTTACCTTAAAAATCTAGGCAAGGATCTCAATAATGGATCTCACTCTTCATATGTCCAAAACTGAACTTTTGATTCTTACCTTTCCCTCATCTACTCCTTGTCACTTCTTTTCTTTCCCCACTGAATGGCAACTCCATTCATTTTGTTGGAGACACAAAATCTGGGTTATTTTTTACTTCTCTATTTCTCCCATATCCCATATCCAATTCATCATCCAGTTCTTGAAAGTATATTCCAAATTTTATCATCTTTGCCATTGCTACCTTGCTAGTCAAAGCTATCATCATCTTTTACTGGGACTATTGCAATAGTCTGTGTGATCACTTGCTTTGGGCCACATAATGAAATAAATAGGTTTTCAGGGGGTGGCTTGAATAGGAAAAGGGAACTCTTTTAGAGAGTCACATAACATATGGGTTCTTGTCCCATTTCTTCTATTAACTTAACTAGCTATGCAAACTGGGGTAAGTCACTTCACCTTTCTGGAACATGAAGTGGTTTCTATAATGAATCTCTTTCTCTCTCAGTATTCCACACCATACTTGCCCTCATCACCTTGCTTCTGAATCCCCTGCTGTGCTTTCTACTGACCATCTGGAGGGACCCTCTCTTCACAGCATCCAGTGCTCCAGGCTGGTAACTGTGGGAAAGGGAGTTCTACTATTTGTGATGCTCACTGTGTTCCAGGCATTGTACCAGGTGCTTTATGCACGTTATCTAATTTGAACTTCTCCATAACTGTATGAAGCAGGTATTATTTTATTCATGTTTTGGAGATGAATAAATTAAGCTCTAGATGCATTAAACAGCTTACTCAAGTTGTAAAGCTAATAAGAAGTGGATCAGCCTTTTCCAGGCTGTTTCTAAAAGGAATATCATTCTGTTTTCTAGAACTTGGAGCTTGGAGGGAAGTTTTGACTATAAAGGTCAAGAGTGGAGATGAGGAAAATTTCAAGTGCTGATGTTGTTCCCATTCAGATTGAGAAGCCAAGCAAACTGGAAATCCTCATCTGTTTCTGAAGATTCCTACAGAAGTCTTTCCCTGACTCCTCTACCACCAAAACAGGAAGCAAGGCAGGGAGACAGAAAGAATGGGATACGAAATGGGATATGAAATAGGATAGGGAATGGTTCAGTTTTTCTGTACCAAATCCCCTATGGGACACTCTTTTTGTATAGAAATGAACTAATGTGCACTAAGTTGGTGGAAATGGGATAAGAGGTCCTTAATCTCATAAATTTCCAAACACATCTGGAAACATATTGCTTTCCACACTAATTACTATAATAGAAGGGGAATTTTAAGTTCCAAATTGAAACAGTGGAAGAACCATTTGGGGACAAACATGTAAAGTACTTCAGGCCGACTCCTTCTCTTCACTCCACATAGGTAGCTATTCACTCTGCTTTCTGCAAGCCTTTTCATGCTCTCTGACGTTTGGCTTAATCTGATACCAGAGAATAGGTGACTATTTTGTCATCATAAAAGTAGAAACATTGAATTTGAAGAGAATTTAAAGTTCATGTAGCCCACACCTTTGATTTTTCCTGAGAGGAAACAGACTACATGGGTTAAGTGACTTGCCTAAGGTTACTCAGCTAATAATTAGATACGACTGATTTAAAGACCCAACCTCCCCACTTTTTCTTTTCTTTTTTCTTTCTTTTTTTTGTGATTGTTTGTAACAAAAATGTTTGCTTTCACAGAGCGTAATCTGTTGGGGCCTGACCTAGTGGTCCAATCTGAGGCCTGTATGATTTGAACATTTGCTATATACTAGAGCTCAAAGAAAGCCTTTACCAACTTTTGTTGCCTGGATTTCTTTCCCTCAAAAGTTGATGAGAATCCATATAACTGATGAATTTCTTTGCAGTCTGTTTATGGATGTGTGATTAAATCCCAGGTTTCTCATGGATGCATCTGAGCTTGCCCATGCTTTAAGGACTCATTGATCCCTGCATTTATTCTACAGCCCAATACATGCAGATCTGGAAATTGCCCTAGCATCTTGTATGCATCCTTCCATGTTATTTTTGTTATATGATGAAATTTTCTAAATGTGTTTCCTACATTCAGGGATGCCTGCACAATTTAGGGGCACTCAAAAGAAGAATGAGAGAATGGACTTAGAATTATGTGTAATACATATTTTAATTGTGCTCATATATTTAGAGACCTTCTCCATTTCAATTGGGCAAATACTTGAAAAAGTTTCTCTGGAAAAAATATATGTTAAAACTTAGTTTATCTACCTACATTTATTTTCATTCTCCCCAAAACTAATCAACTGGAATTTAAAATAAACCATAAATCTAAGAGAGAATGTAGGGGAGAAGGAAGGAGAGAGAAAGAAGGGGGTATTTATTGAGAGGTTGATTGATTTTTATTGTGATTTATCTGAGGTCACCAAAAAGGCATCTAGGTTTCTCATTTTCTCTGCTTTTAAACTGGACAAGTCTACCCACTTAATTCTTCCAAATACAAGAAAGAAAACTAAACAGAATCTCTTATTGAAAAGTTGGGCTTCTGGACCAAGACATGAAAATATTTTAAATGGTCCATCTGGATTGTAATCTCTAGATAGGTAGACAGTGTTCCTTTGAGTTGTGCATGGTGGCAGGGCACATTGGCTCACACCTGTAATCCCAGCACTTTGGAAGGCCAAGGTGGGAGGATTGCTTGAGGCCAGCAGTTTGAGACCAGCCTGGACAACATAGTAAAACACAATCTCTACAAAAAATAAAAAGTAATAAGCTGTGCATGGGAGCATGTGCCTGTGGTCTCAGCTACTCAAGAAGCTGAGGCCAGAGGGTTACAGTGAGCCATCATCATGCCACTGCACTCCAACTTGGGCAACAAAACGAGACCCTGTCTCAAAATAACAAGAATAATAATAATAATAATAATAATTGCATGTGATCAAAATAACTCATTACTTAAATCGCTAATCTGTTTTAGAAAGTATATCAACAAATTACTGTGTTTTTTTCTCATTCACTTGAATTTAAAATTGGATTTTTGGTAACAAGATACGAGGCAAATGGGTACAACAACTGTACAGTACAAATTGCTCCAGGTGATGGTGCCATAGCAAAATTATTATAGGCGGATTCAAGATGCAAAAATTATTTCTTTGACAGCAAGCAGAAAGACAAATTACTCAGAGGCTGTGTACATGTGCTTCTATAATTGCTCATAAATTATTATGGTTCAAGTTAAAATTCAACGAGTTTGCCTAGACCACATGGTTTTATTTGAAATAAGAAAGTGGCAAATTGTTAGGAATTGGGAAATACAATCTGCATTATAAAATCATTACTAACACTGGAACATGGTAATTTTGTGTGCAACTTTTTCATTTGCTATCCCCTATTTGTCAAAATCTTCATTTTGTAACAGTTTTTAAGATTATGGAGCTTGCAACAGAAAAATTTGCCACTCGAATCTCACTAAAATATTATTTGCCATAAATTAGAGTTCATTATAAGGTGGGTATAACTTGGACCCTCTCTGAGGGGATTTAGTTACTGGATGGCATAAGATACCTTTCCTCATGATGTGGCTTTCCTGACTCTGGTCCTAAAAGCTGTTTTATGGCAGACTTCAGGGGACTTACCTCTCCATAGCTTTTTGAACTAAGTGTAATGATTTGAATACATTTTCTTAGCCCAGGAATAAACGTCTAGTTTTTCAACCCAGTCTATGTCCACTCACCATTGTTAGATGACACTGTAATTCCAGAGTTACATAATAATATAAACTTGTTGTCATACTTATGCTACAATGGCAAGAGCATTTGTTATGGAGTCAAACATGGAGTTGTAACTTACTGTATGACATAAGTGGTTGCATAACTCCTCTAGGCCTCAGTTGCCTATATAATTTGGAATACCATGAACTCTCCGTCTACCATCCATGACTGCTGTGAGGAAGAAAACAAAAAGCCATGGGAAAATGCTTTGTAAATAAAGCCCTGTATAAATGGAAGGTATTAATTTTTTACTGAACTGAAAATCAATTGCTTTACAATATTATTCAGAGTATATGTGGTGAGGGAAAATTTTGGGATTTAAAAAGCACTCAAATCAGGCACAGTATTCCAGGGCATGTTATATATAGTGGCCACAATAATCTAAAGAGAAAATAAACACAACTTTCCTTAAGCATTTATTTCTGAGTTTCAAATAATGTTAGAACAAAGATGTTTCATCATTTCATGTAACTGAATTATTATATATTTTTAAAATACTTAATAAGAGAAATATAATGAGTGCTTTTTTTATAAGCAGTATATACATACACACACACTTACATACACATACTTAAGAAAACATGGACACTGTGTAACACCGTGTATGGAGGGTGTGTTAGTCCATTTGGGCTTTTATAACAAAAATATAGACTAAGTGCCTTGCAAACAGCAAAGATTAATTTCTCATAGTTCTAGAGGCTGAGAAGTAAGATCAAGGCACCAGCAGATTTGGTGTCTGGTGAGGGTCTATTCCTCCGATTCCTCGTAGACAGAGACTTCTAGTTGTGTCCTCATGTGGTAGAAGGAACTCTTTAGCTCTCTTTGGTCTCTTTCATAAGGGCATTAATCACAATCATGAGGGCTCTGCTCTCGTAACCTAATCACCTCCCCAAAGGCTGCACCTCGTAATCCCATCATGTTGGGGGTTGCAAGTTTAAAATATGAATTTTGGAGAGACACAAACATTCAAACCATAGCAGAGGGACAGTTAAGCAATTGTCTTGGGGTCCCTTTAACTTCTAGATCAGTTATTGCAAAACTATGACCCAGGGGCTATATCTGGCCCACCAGCTGTTTTGTAGTTTTACTGGAACACAGTCATGCTCATTTGTTTATATACTGTCTATGGCTGCTTTCTCACTACCATGGTAGAATTGAGTATTTATGACACACTTTGGCCAAAAAAGCTGAAAATATTTATCACGAGGCCCTTTACAGAAAAAGTTTGCTGACTCCCATTCTATGCTTTCAGAAAAGGCTGCTCAAAAAGCCTCCCTCGCTTTTACCATTTCAAATGAAATGCACATTTCCCCCTTGATGTGCACCAGGTTTGTAGGTACTTATTTTGCCAAAAGAAAGAATACAAAAGGGTCAACTGACATGACTCCTGGTTTTGCTTTTGGTTTCTTCCATTTGTCTTCTCAGCTTTCCCCATAATCAATAAGAATAGTAGATAATCTTCACCAAATGGGGTTTTCTTGAAAGTTTGGAAGGATTTTATTTTTCATACAAGTATTTTGGAAAGGTGAACTGTATTTTCTAGAACCTTTGATATCTCTGCTAATATGTTATGCATATTTTACATTGAGTTAGCAGAATCTGCAAGTATGATACCGCAGCAAATGCATTCTGTGCTTTTTACCTTGGTTTCTGGAAGCTCCTATCATTTCTGTATCTCTAGCTCTTGTGAGTGTATGGCTGAAAGACACCCTATTCCTAAGAAGATGGTCATTTCAGGCTCAAAAAAGAGAGTAGCTACTTATAGTTAGGCTTGGCCCTAAGTAGGAAGAGACTGGTCCAAGGTCCTTTCCTATGTAAACTTGTCTGTCATGTCACTGAACTTTATCTAAAGACCTGCCATTTGATTACACCCCCTCCACTCCACCTGAATACTACAGAGGAGAGTTAAGAGAACTCTTCCAAAGGTTCTCTTTGTAGAGTAGCAATACTCTCTACAAGGTATCTGAGCAGCTGATGAATTAGACATTTATTATAATGAGTTGAAGACATTCATGTGTTCTTGTCAACAGTTAAAGGTAGGGAACAATAACCTAAAATGATTTCAATTGCCTGTGGAAAGCAAACAAACAAACAAACAGAAATCTTGTATTATCTTGGAATTCACTGACTCTGAGCTGACAACAGATTGCCCAGTAATCAGGCTGTGTCTCATAAGCAGTGATTTGATTGAGTTCTCATATCCTTCTTTGAATGAGAGAGGTTGGTAAGATGGAAATTGGCCTGAGCTGATCCCAAAACTTCCCAGATTGAATTATGATTAAATGTGTTGAGAGTGACCAATGTGTTGAGGCTGACCAATCCGTTGAAGTTTGCCCAAGACTGTCTGGATTTAAAACTGAAAGTCCTGCATTCTGGGAAACCCTTCAGTCTCAAGGAAACTGGAACAAGTTGGTCACCACAGGTGGACTATGAGATAAAATAATAGCTCAACCTTGATATTGTGCAAAGAAATGTGAGTAAGATACGTGAAATACCAGTTAGTGACAGAAGTGAGAAATGCTAATAAGCAAAAGTTACAGGGCAAGAACAAGAGCTCTCTTAAGTTATTGCAATGGTTAGCATACTTCAGGGGCTCCTGACTTAACCATATCCTCCTTTATGTACTTTCAATTCATGCTCTATATCTGCTATGGATTGACTTTATAGTATAGTGCTTAAAACCTCAGCCTTGGGAATCAGACAGTGTGGGTTTAAATCCTGGCTCTACCACTGATAAGCTGAGTGACTTTGAACGGATAATATACACTCTCTGTGCCTTAATTTCACCATCTGTAAATAGGGTTACTAACAACAGTAGCTGCCTTGTGAGGCTTAGGGAGAGATTAAACATGTCATTTTAAATCATTTTGAACAGTTTCTGGAACATAGTATGTGCTTAGTGTTAGCTACTATTAAAATATTTAAATCCTGTTTTATTCTACTTTGCATATATCACTACCGTGTAGGTGTCTCATAGACACCTCCAGCTCAGTGTATCTAAACCTGAATTCTTCATCCTTGTCCCCAAACTACTCCTTCTCCTGTGTTGGCAATTTCAGTGAAGGAAGGAAGTTACCTTAGATTATTCTGGAAGGAAGGAAGTTACCTTAGATTATTCTGCAAACCTTAGATTATTCTTGATTCTTTTCTTTCCTTCACCCTCTACATACAGGCAATGATCCTTTATACTCCCCACTGACCATTCATTTATTCTTTATTATATATTCTTCCTTTTATTATAAAACATTTGAGTGCCACCCACTGTTCCATAAAAATTTGGGAGCTTAATAGTGTTGCCACTGAAGCAGTATCTTAAAAGCCATGAACCCTTTCCATAGTTCTCCACATGCAATCTCTTACAACTCTAATCTACCTTCACATTGCTTATATCCCTATCTACTCTGCTGTTCTCTTTGCTACTTCCTTGGTTCACCTTCACTTTTTTATCTCAACTATGGTGACAATTTCATAAATGATCTCTGTGCTTCTAGTCTTGACCTCTTCCAGTCTTTGTTTCACGCTACTACCAGAATGATCTTTGTAAAAAGCTAATCATTAGAGATCCTTCAATGGCTCCACATGGCTTTCAGAATAATTGCCAAACTTCTTGACTTAACAATACAAGGCCTTTAAATGATCTGTCTCTTATTTACTTCGCTGGTATCTTCTAACATTTACCCATATGCTCCAGCCATATGGAACCACATGTAATTTCCTGAACATGTCACATTGTTTCTGGTCTTCATGACCTCACATGTACAGTTTCCTTTGCTTGGGATGTCCTGTCCTCTGTATTCATCTAGCTATTGGCTCCTCATTTTTCAAAATTTAGTTCAAGGGCCACTTCCTCTGTAGATCCCTCTTTGATCTTCCAATCTGGCTCAGTAGCTCCCAAGACACCTCATTCTTTCTTTTGTGGTATCATATTGAAGATACCTCTGGTATGCTTAATGATTAAAAGCATAGCCTTGGAAGCAGTGTCCTTGGATTTGAATATTGGCTCTCACACTTACCAGTAAAGTGGCCTTGGATAGGTTACTTAATCCTCAGTGTCCTTGTATATTATATGGAGAAATCATATTGATAAAACCTACTTGCAAGGATTAGATAAGTTAATACATGTAAAGTCCTTAGAATAGTGCCTGGCACATGTTAAGCCCATTGTATTATCTATTAATATCATCACCACAAATACTTATTTAATAATCCCACTAGAATGTAAGCTTCCTGAGACAAAGGCCTATATATTATTTGACAGTGTAGCCCCAGGCTCTATTCTAGTGCCTGACATATAGGTGCTGAATAAATGTGTGTTGAAAAATGAAGGAATAAATAAATACTAAAGAAATGGAGAACTGAAATGTCTTCCCCCACCAAAAGCAGTTAACATCCCAACCCACCAAGCCCCACTTAGCTTCATATACCTGGAAGAGGGAGAGACTAATGACTTTAGCTTGTCCTTATTTTTGCATTTGCAATATCTACTGTGCTATTTGGAGGAAAATATGCAGGCTTGGCTCCATTTTCAAATGCCAGAAGTTTTTGCCTTCACCATCACTTTAAACCTTGTGAAAATAATCAAAAGATGATACTGTCCCCTATTGCAAAAGTGAAATTCTAGCAAATCACAAAAGAATAAACGATGAAAAGTCTTCTTAATCATGGAGCTAATTGTGCTCCATCCTGCTCATTCTAGACACTTGGAGAGATGATTTCAGGAATTGGCCAAATTCCAGATGAATCACAAAGCACATGAACTAAGATGAGTGACAGCACAGTAAGAAGAACATCTCTGCTTAACATAAATGGAGACAAATTGACCTAGATTTGAGACTGTAAAGTTACACGAGAGAAGTCTTTTTGATTGTGTTTTAAAGTGGAGTGGGGAAAAGCCATCTATTTGTTTGGCAACTCTTCTGTAATAAAGACTTAATTCAAACTAACTGCAAGACCATTTTTTAATAATGCCACCAAATGTTATCAGTCTTATTATAAGTTATTACATTACTTTCATCTATTTCCCTTTGTCATTCGTTACTACTCTGTGGGATTTGATCTTGCCTTTCTTCAACCAGATAACTAGGCAAGCTGGGCTTAGTGGTCCAACTTCTCAAACCTCTTATCTGAACCTACAATCAAGGAGTCCCCAGATAATCAACTGAAGCAGTGAGATAGCAGTTTGAACTCTGATATTCAGATATAATGAAATAGGGAAAGGGTTGGCCCAACACTCTGTGATGAAGAGATAGGAATGTTTATCATTTTGTGACCAACAATTTTCTGGCCCTGCCAAAGGAATTTCTGCCTAAGGAATGATTTCTTAACTCTATGAGTCAGCTATATGGACTGAGATGAGATTTTCAGGAGACATTTTTACCTTTACTTGGTCAGTTTTGTTTTTCCTTCTTCAGACCTGTTTATCATGAACTTGTTCCATTTGCAAAACCACTTTTGCATTGTAGCTAATGATGGCAAAGCACTAGGTCGATTTGGTTGACTCAGTCTACTGGTGAGTCACTTAAACAGGAGATGAATCCTGCCACCCCCCAAAAAGGCAGTTCTTTGAAAACAGCTTTGGAAAGACTATAAAACTGAGAGAGCATGGCAATGCTTCCTCCCCACCACCACCACGCCACATACCCACATCAATGTGGCTTCACTTGCAGTGGAAGTAACACAGCTTCATTGCAAAACTGTAAAGTTGGGGAAGTGTGTCTTCAGGAGAGGCAGGGAAAGAACATGGACTTTGGAGTCAGAGATACCCTGTTTTGCCATTTTATTATGGTTGTTGTTATTAGTTGCACGATTAGTATTTACAGAGTATTTGTAGGCACCAAGATCTAAGTTAAAGTCTTTTATGTAATTTGCATTTCATTCTCTAATGACCCATGAGAAAGGCACTATTATAATTCCCCTTGTATAGATGGGGAACCTGAGGCATAGAGAGGTTATCCTAATTGTCCAAAGTCGTACAGCCAAGTCAATGGCAGATCCTGAATTCAAACATAGGTATGCCTGATTCTCAACATTTTTCTTCTGCTGCTTCTCTAACAAATACATGAACTTAATGAAGTAATTTAATCCTGAGTTTAACAACCATTATATCAGAGATAGGCTGCAGCAATGTCAACACATTGATCCATCAGCCCTTGGGATGGCCAGACAGGCCTGGGATGATCAGCCACATTGGTCTGCTAGAAGTCTTGTCATTTTATCCCAATGAGGCAATACATTTTATCGTTTTATATGTGTACAATTACATGAAAAATTTGGGCAGCAAAATTTAACTTCTGTCAGCTTCAGTGTTTTCCTCTAAATGTGGGGCTATTCCTATGTTTTGCTAAGGTTTTGGTGAGGATTAAATGGGTCATTGTTTTAGCCAGTGTTCTCCAGAGAAATAGAACCACAGGAGGGGTGTGTGTGTGTGTGTGTGTGTGTGTGTGTGTGTGTGCACATATAAAGAGAGGTGGGGGGAGGAAGAGAGGGGGAGAGAGAGAGAGAGAGAGAGAGAGAGACAGAGAGACAGAGACTGATTAAAAGTGTTGGCTCGTAAGATTATGGAGACTGACAAGCCCTAAAATCTGCAGTCAACCAGCTGGATACCCTGGAGAGCCAGGGGTGTAAGTTTCGGTCTGAATGTCAGCAGTCTTGAGACAGAGGAAGAGCCAATGTTTCAGTTCAATCTGAAGGCCGGAAAAAAAAAAAATGTTCCAGCCCTAAAGCAATCAGACAAAAGTAATTCTCTCTTACTCTGACTTTTTTTTTTTTTTCTATTCAGGCCTTTAATGGATTGTATGAGGCTCACCCACAATGGGGAGGTCAATCTGCTGTACTCAGTCCACTGATTCAGATGGTAATCTCATCCAGACACACCCTCATAGACACACCAGGATAATGTTTGGCCAAATAGCTGGATACCCCATGGCCCTGTCAAGTTGACACATGATATTAACCATCACAGTCAACTAACATGATGTTTGATATGTGGTAAGGACTTAACAAAAGATCCCTTCCATCAGGTCCCCTACTTTGATGTTTATAACAACTCTACACTGGAAGCAGAGCTACTCTCTATTTTACAGATAAGAAACTCATATTATACCCCGATTATCTTCAAATCTTCTGTCCTTTTAACTACACCATATAACCCTCATGCCACTTTTTGTCGAATGATGTTATTTAATATGGACCAGAGAGTCCCTATGGGCCAAATACCCTTTTGCTTTTTCCTTCTTTCAGCTCTACCCAAGTAAAATTTACTATCCAGAGTACAATTTATTCAGCAGGTTTGTGCTGGGTGATGATAGTGGATATTGGCTTAATTTGATAAAATAATCTATGCTAATATATAATAATAATATCTCTGCTAGGAGTTTTGTCATCTCTAGAGTATAAGACACTCTAATTCAGTGAAAAAGAAAACAACCATGATTCCTGAAGTCTCTAAAAGGTGGCACAAAGGAAGTAAAGCACTTTTGGTTGAGAACCTTTCAGTTTTTGTTTTTGTTTTTGGTTTTTTTTTTTTTTTTGAGATAGAGTGTGACTCTTTCACCCAGACTGGAGTGCAGTGGTGCGATCTTGGCTCACTGCAACCTCCACTTCTTGGCTCACTGCAACCTCCACTTCCCAGTTTCAAGCTATTCTCATGCCTCAGCCTCCCGAGTAGCTGGGATTACAGGTGTGCACTACCACACCTGGCTAAGTTTTGTATTTTTAGTACAGATGATGTTTCACCATGTTGGTCAGGCTGGTCTTGAACTTGTGACCTCAGGTGATCTGCCTGCCTCGGCCTCCCAAACTGCTGGGATTACAGGCATGAGCCATCACTCCCAGGCCCAGATTCTTTCAAACTGATTTAGACTTTATGAATGGTAGGGATTTGGTGGAGTGGGTGGGGAGGTAGGTTCTGCTTGTTCCTCTTATAAATTGAGTTGGTCCTAGGTAGTCAGGAAGAACAGGCTTTTTATGCTGTAGCTTTGAAAGCCAATGGACATCAGCAAGGTGTCCATCTCAGGTCCCTTCTCCTAGCCATCTGATAATATTACAATCAATGTCATGAAGGATCAAAAGCAAATAGCCACAATTTCTAACTTGTTATAAAAAGCTTCCATGAAGCTTGATAATAATGACCCCTCTAAAAAGATATAAAACAAAGGGAGAGAGTCTTTGGAATCCTTTGTATTTGTCAGCTAAAAAACAGTATGCAAATATCATGATAATAGGAAAAAATTACAAATGAGCATATGAAATATTTATAATGTCTTAAGATGAGATTATCAGAATAGTTAAATTATGGTTGCCAGTATGAACTGAATTATCACTTCTGATATTAGACATTATTTCCAATAATACAGATAATCATTCCTTATATTAAACATTTCAAATGTTATAAATTATATTACTGATAAAAATAATCACTGCTAAAGTTATAAATCAAATTGTATTTACTATTACTATTATTGACTATAACTGATACACTAGTGCTAACTAGATGTTAGATACTGTTTGTTCTAAGTACCTGACATGTATTCATTATTAAATACAATGACCCCATGAAGTAGTCACAAGTGTTATTTGTTTTGCTGACATGGAAACTGAAGCACAGAAATGTTAGTATGACTTCCCCAAGAAAACTTAGCTAAGCCATCACAGGAGTAGTAAGTGGACCTAGTTCCAGCGCCCAAGCCCTTAACCCCATGCTATACTGCCTGTCAAGAAATTTCTTTTCTAGACTTTTCTAGTATCTCACTCCATTTAAGAATCTGTAGAATTAGGCAAAGAGTAGTGTAAAAAGTTCAAGAAGAACTAGACTTCATGAGGATTTTGATGAAGCCCTGCTTCTTTCATTTTTAATTTTTGAAGTAGAATTCAGAAAAGTTTAGACACTGGTCAGAAGTCACACAGCATTAGTCAAGGCACAGCCAGAGATTGGAGCCTGTGCCTGGGGTCCCCCAATTATGAAGGTAACAGGCAGTAGTAAAGGGAGGCAGACTTCCCCTGGAGATGTTCAGCTCATATTCCTTCATGGAGTTGTTGAGCCAGCAAACTGAGAGAAAAGATACAATAGAATTTTAAAAGAAAGTTCAGTTTGGGGAGGAGTCTAAGACCCTCTATGAGGTCTCACCTCTGCTAATAAAAGAATTCCAAATCTTTTGAGAATTCATCATTTTGGTCGCAAAATTCAAAGAAAATGGCCTCATTTGATCCTGAGAATTGTGGTATCTATGGAGGCAGACAACATTTCGAGTAGGTATCCCCACAGTGTCTCTACAGAACCTGTGACAGAGACCTCTGGGGCCTACGGTAGGAGAAGGTTCCCAGGATGTGAATGCAGAAGAGCCATGTGTCACTGAAGGTGGTCACACATAGAGATAGAGAGAACAGGACTGTGGAAATCAGGAAGAAGGTGGGGTATGCAGTAGGTGACAGAAACAACAGGTTTCTCCATTCAAGGCCAGCTTGCTTCCCTTGGCTCTCAACTCTACATCCCCCTGTAGCATAGAGAGTAAGGCTAGGTTTGTATTCTGAAGGGCAGTCTTTTCCCCCTGTCCTGTATTTTGGAGGTCTATGGAGGAAGTTGATCTACCCTCCATCATGTGGAACGTGGCATAGCTGGGAACATTGATTTTAATATCCCCATTTGTTCCTGTCCAGGCTTCAAGCCTGCTAAACTCAGTATGAACTAAAATAGTCAAAAACTCGACATGTTGTGGGTGGGTGTGGGGGTGGGGTGGGGGGATGGACAGACCTTATTAAGCACACTCCAATTAATCTCTACCTCAACTCACCTGGCCTGCTTATCTGCTTATGTCAGCCCAGAACATATACACCCAGAAGAGTGGAGACTAGTGCTGGGGGAACAGGGAGTGCCCTTCCATGTCCACCTCTACCACTGGCAGTTCACGCATCAGGAAATCTTTCCAGAGGATTCACGATGTGACAGTGTCAAATCATAGATTCCTCTAAATCCAACCCCTTCTCTGGCTCTAGATGGAGTGAGAAAACAATCAGCTATGCTTGGCGAGTCTTGGGTGTATATTTGGAGGAAACTCAATGGTCAAAATGCCCCCATGACATGTGTCAAAGGTATGAGGGCAAAGGGTTTGAACAGAGCAAAGGCAGCAGGGGCAAGAGGCTGAGAACATTACCTTATGGACAAAACAAATCATCTTCCTGAATGGATGAGGAGAGTAACTGATATGTTGGGCCCCCTCAGGGGCTTGATAACCTGTGGAGGAGAAAGGAAAGGAGGTTGGGGATTAAGAAGTTATATTAGTTTTCTATTACTGCCATAACAGATTATCACAAATTTAGAAGCTTTAAATAATACCCACTTATTAGCTTACAGTTTTTTTATATATAAGAAATCTAGGAGGGCTCACCTGATTTCTGTTTAGGGTTTCAAAAGTCAAGTGTCAGCTAGGCTGAGCTCTTACGTAGGGCTTCTGGGGAAGACTCCACTACCAAGCTCATTGAAGTTGTTGGTAGAATTGCTAAGATTCTTGTCTTCTTGCTGGCTGTTAGACAGGAGCTATGCTGTATTCCTAGTTGAGGTTGCTGGCATTGCTTCTCAAGTATCCCCCTCCATCTTCAAAATTAGCAATTGTACCTAGAGTCCCTTTTGTACCTTAGATTTTTTCTGACTTCCCTCTCTTCTGCAACTCGAGAAAGCTTTCTGCTTTTCAGTGCCCATGTGATTAGGTCAGGCCCACCTGAATAATCTTCCTATTTTGTGGTCAACTGGGCCATATAACATAACATTACCACAAAAGTAATATCCTGTTCACAGGTTCTGGAGATGAGAATGGAGGCATTTGGGGGATCATTTTAGAATTTCTGCTACAAGAGTGTTTATGGAGCTGGAGGGCAGGGACTTAGTATTTCACTAGGAACACCAAGCTCCAAAGAGTCACCCCATATTCTTAGCCAGATCATGGTCTAGGACCTTACACTTTGGTTGGGGAGACAGGCATAGGGATAAGATGATTGGCATACCCTGGTAATGGTAATCTCTTAATAATTTGTGGTCTGGGTGGTGATGTTGTTGGGTCCCAGAAACTGAACTACAATGACTAGGGGTGAGGACAGAAGGCCCTTAAGGTTCTGGGACTTAAGATTCTCCCATCCCCAAGTCTTCTAAAAACAGAGTGTGCAGAGCTGTCCTCCCCACCTGGCCAACTACATGGGAATATTACTGACCCCTCTGGAATTTCATGGTAAGACCTATGTGGTAGAGACATCTCTGAGGTCTCTCCAGGCTCACTCATGTCTCAGTCACATTAAACAACCTAGCAATATTATGAATAACAACTGCGGGTTTGCTCATGGATGGTTCAGGACAGAGCCAGAAGCAAGGCGGAAGCCAACAGGAAAATGAGGTCTCTGATATCTAACTCTGGTTTTCTAGAGGGAGGAGAGTTTCCTTGGAGAAGAGAAAGAAAGTAGCCAGGCCTCTGTCATCTGGTGGGAGGAAGGGACACTGAGTCTGGAGCTCCTTGTAACAGTGTTGTTAACCCTGGCAGTCTGGGTTGTGTTACTGTCAAAGTTTCTGCAGGATGCCCATGCTCAATGATAGATAAATAATTAACTACAGGAGGCTGTGGCCTGGCCTAGGTAGTTGTGCCCTGGTAAACAATATCCCCTTGGTTTTACCTTCTAGAACTTTCTCACCCAGCCTTCTGCTAGTATATGGAACTGATGTTGAGGTGTTATACTTGGAGTTCTAACTGCTTCTTCTTGTATTTCTTTTTTTTTTTTCTTTCTTTTTCTTGTTTGAGACAGAGTTTCGCTTTGTTGCCTGGTCTGGAGTGCTGTGGCATGATCTCAGCTCACTGCAACCTCCGCCGCCCAGGTTCATGCAATTTTCGTTTCTCCCTGAGTAGCTGAGATTACAGGCACCCACCACCAGGCCTGGCTAATTTTTGGTATTTTACTGGAGACAGGGTTTCACCATGTTGCCCAGGCAGCTCTTGAATTCCTGAGCTCAGGCAATCCACCCGTATCGGCCTTCCAAAGTGCTAGGATTACGGGCATGAGCCACCGTGCCCAACCTCTAACTGCTTCTTCTTCTTCTTTTTTTTTTTTTTTAAATTATACTTTAAGTTCTAGGGTACATGTGCACAACGTGCAGGTTTGTTACATATGTATACATGTGCCATGTTGGTGTGCTGCACCGATTAACTTGTCATTTACATTAGGTATATCTCCTAATGCTATCGCTCTCCCCTCCCCACAATAGGACCTGGTGTGTGATATTCCCCTTCCTGTGTCCAAGTGATCTCATTGTTCAATTCCCACCTATGAGTGAGAATATCTGGTATTTGGTTTTCTGTTCTTGCAATAGTTTGCTGGGAATGATGGTTTCCAGCTGCATCCATGTCCCTGCAAAGGACACGAACTCATCCTTTTTTATGGCTGCATAGTATTCCATGGTGTATATGTGCCACATTTTCTTAATCCAGTCTGTCACTGATGGACATTTGGGTTG
>NW_012109075.1:1146308-1154466 GCF_000951045.1 Mandrillus leucophaeus
CTCCTGGATTCATTGATTTTTTGGAGGGTTTTTTTTGTGTCTCTATCTCCTTCAGTTCTGCTCTGATCTTAGTTATTTCTTGCCTTCTGCTAGTTTTTGAATGTGTTTGCTCTTGCTTCTCTAGTTCTTTCTTAAACAGACTTCCAACCAATCATTATTTTTTAGGTCTCACCTTTACTCTCCTACCACTTCTAGAGGGAACCGCTGCCTCTAATCCTTTCCTATGAGGAGCTGACAAATCTTCAAATCTCCACCCCATTAACAAATCTCCCTTGTTCCTTCTCTCAGTTCCTCATTCACCCTCATTCATCATCATCATTCATCCTTTCATACCCTACTCCCTGCTTCCTCACAGATGAAGATTCACTCCATTCTCTTGGCAATCTTCCAGGCCTTATCACTTGAGCTGGACCTTATCCAAGTATATATTGGACACATGCAGGCTGGAAGCCTTACCCCACTGTTTGATATTGAATATTGGCTTCATAAACAGACATAAACAACAGACTGTTGACATAACAGTTTTCCTTTGAGCAGGGAGGGCAGGGAGGGTGGATGAAGATTGGGAGAATGGTACCACAGCTGGAGAGAAAAGGACTGTTGTCATCCATTTACTGAGTACAAGGAACAGTATCTTTCTTTACCCTTTTTCTTTTTTAAGTTTTGCTTACTCTTTTTACCTGGGCTAGTAGGAAGCTAAGAGTCATATTGAATTATTAAAAAAAGTTTTGAGGAACATTTATTGTGTACCAACACTATACAAGATGCTTTTGGCCTGAGCTGTTTCATCTGAGTCTGCTGCCAACATAAGGAGGGAGAAATTAATCTCCACCCTCACCCTGTACACCCTGGCTGAGTCCCGAACATCAGCAACTTCAACATCACCCACTGCTGGTGCCTTTGACTGTTTTATGCATGAGAAAGTAAGGAACTCTTCTTTTTCACTGATATAACAATAAGATTGCTATAACTTGAATAAAATATTAGTTATGTGTGGTAATTATTCCTATCAATACCCATGAAAGTAGTAGCGGTTAAGAGAAGGGAACCTGGACTTAAATTGGTTGTGGGACCTCAAGCAAGGCATTTAACCTCTGTCTCAGTTTGCTCAAATTAAATTGGGTATATTTGTAACATCTATCTCATAAGGTTGTTGTGAGGATTAAATGAGTCAATGAATGTAAAGCACTTAAATCAGTCCTTAATACACAGTGAGGAGTTAAGAAACTCTCCTATTATTATCATCATTACTATCATTATTGCTACTATTTACCAGCTTCTAAATCACATAAACTTGACAAAAAGCCTGTAGGGTGTAAATTTCTCCCTAATTTACAAGAAACTCTTTCCTCATAGTAGCATTAATTGAAATTACAGTACTAACAAATGCAAATCTCATTCCTCACAGTAGCATTAATTGAAATTATAGTACTAACAAATGCAAATAATAATAGAAATAACAGTGATTCTTCATAATCATGTCCATTTTACAGATGCAAGCCAAGATTATCAGGAGTGGTATTAATTATTATACTATCAATATAGTATGTTACTGATATTCTAAAATCATCTTAATTTAACAGGTAAGAGCAGATAACATAATTATTCTTATATTGGTATCCATTATTAGGATAGGTGCCAAAATAACATTAGCAGTAATAATAATAACATTAACCATGTAATATAATTTTGCCATTTCCCAGAGTGGAAAGCACCATACCAGCAGTACCAAGAATGGTAGTTACTATAGTTTTTTTTTTTTTAAATACTGTATTAAAATAATGCAAATAACTGCATTAACATTTTACCTCATTTATCCTGATTCTGACAAGATGAAAGGGAAATATCAGGATTCCTTTAACAGCATATAACTAACTTGTTATTAACTATATTTATTAGTAAGTTATTATTTAAAACTGTGCTGTACTTATTGTAATACTTGTAATGATTATGATATACATAATAATCATATATAATGGTATTGATTATAATGATTAATGATATAACCATTTAGTTATGAGCTGAATTATAATAATTGATGCTCTAAAGGTGAAATTATTAAATAGTATAATAATAATAATGTAAACACAAATAATAATGGGTGCAGAGTAATTATACTCAGTTAACAAAGAGTAAAGCATAATAGAAACCTTCCTGGTAGTACTTCCTGGCTAAATAATATTATAACATTATGATATTAATGTAACCACCCATAATAGTACTAAGGATATACTAGAATTAGGCCCCTTTCACTGCAGAGACAATCAGTACATGGGCAAGTTAAATATATTTAATCCTCTAACATCAACCTAAACGCATATAGTAATGTGGAATGTCCTGTAACTACACCCATTTCCCAGAGGGAAAAAGGTGAGGCCAGCATACTAGGTAGTGATTAGGACGCTGACATTGCAGAGATGCAAGTTATACCCAGGAAGTATGCTAAATGTGGCCATTTCCCAGCAGGAAAGTCTGGGACAGCTTGGTTGTGGGTGATACCCCTTGAGCAGCCTCATAATGCCATACTTCTCATTCACCCCAATACACACCCCCAGTCCTGATCCCAAGAAGCTTTTCAGGATCACCAACATCCTGAGAGGCCCAGCCTTCCCTCATCCCTCATCCACAGAGCATGCTGCCTTCTGACGGTCATTTTCAACTGGCACCTCCACTGTGCCAGTTGCGTAAGTACTTCCTCCTCCAGGGCACCTACTGACATGTACTCCCAGGTACCCCACAGCAGCACCACCCCATCCACCTGTGAGGAGGGAAGGCGGGTGGGGCTGCTTCTAGGGGCAAGCAAGGAGGAACCCTCCCTCTTTCATTACCACCCCTCCTTGACATTAACCTGGGTGAGGCTATAGTTCACCAAGTGGACTATGGGGATGAATTTGGGGGGTGGAGGAAGTGCTCAGGGTCTGGGAGTTGCTGCTTGAGATGATGAAGGAGGGATTTTAATCCACTGATCCCTTTGTGCAATCAGATCTGGAATTAATCCAAGAATCAGTAAATTTCCCTCACTCCCAACCTATTTGAACAGATACATGAAGAAAACTGGCTATCAGTGAGTCATGTAGCTACCACAGACTGTGGCCTGGTACCAGCCTGTGTTTTGCTAGGAACCAGCCCCGCACAGCAGGAAGTGACTGGCAGGTGAGCCAGTGAAGCTTCATTTGTATTTACAGCCACTCCTCATTGCTCTCATTACTGCCTGAGCTCCGCCTCATGTCAGATCAGGGACAGCATTAGATTCTTATAGGAGCACAAGCCCCATTGTGAACTGTGCATGCCAGGGATCTAGATTGCACACTCCTTATTAGAATTTAATGCCTGATGATCTGTCACTATCTCCCATCACCCCCAGATGGGACCATCTAGTTACAGGAAAACAAGTTCAGGTCCCACTGATTCTACATTATGGTGAGTTGTTAATTATTTTATTATATATTACAATGTAATAATAACAGAAATAAAGTGCACAATAAATGTAATGCCCTAGAATCATCCCAAAACCATCCCCTTCCCCAGTCCCTAGAAAAATTGTCTTCCATGAAACCAGTCTCTGGTGCCAAAAATTGGGGACTGCTCTGTAGAACTAGGCATGGGGCACAGCCATTGCAAAGACCTGAAGGCTAGAAGCTGCTTTGCTGGTTTTATGAACTATCTGAATGGCCCTAGAATGTACAAATTTGTGTTGACAAATAATAAAAATATGTACCAACGAACAAAGCTTTTCCCAATCCTATCTGGCTCTACTCCCTCTTTTAAGTATAGTTACAATTTTATATAAGAAATGTTTATGTTTATAATATTTTATATAAGAAATATACTAGGATGAATCATACAAACTTGTCAATATTTGAACATTTTAAACAATTTACCTTTCTTGATACATAATAACTATATGTATTTATGGGGTATATGTGATATTTTGTTACATGCATAGGCTGTGTAATGATCAAGTCAGGGTATTTAGGATATCATCACCTCATGTTTTTATCATTTTGATGTGTTGGACACATTTTAAGTCCATGTTTCTAGCTATTTTGACATACAAAATACATTGTTTTTAGCTATAGTCACCTTATTCTGCTAAGAAAAATAATCTTATTCCTTCTATCTAACCATATGTTTATACCTATTAACCAGTCTCTCACCCCACCCCACATACACCCTTCCCCAACTCTAGTAACTATCATTCTACTTGCTACCTCCATTGAGACCAATTCTGTTAGTTCCCAATAAGAGTGAGAACATGTGACATTTGACATTCTGTGACTGACTTATTCAACTTAATGACTTCCAGTTCCATCCATGTTTCTGCAAATGACAGGATTTCATTCCTTTTTATAACCATAGACTATTTCATTGTGTATATATACCAAATTTTCTTTATCCAGTCATCTGTTGATGAATACTTAGATCGATTCCATATATTTACTATTGTAAATAGTGCTGCAATTTACATAGCAATGCAAGTATCCCTTCAATATACTGATTCCCTTTCCTTAGGATAAATAACCAGTATGGGATTGCCAGATTGTATGGTATCTCTGTTTTTAGTTTCTTTTTTTTTCCTTTGATAAATTGCCATACTGTTTTCCATAATGGCTGTATTAACTTCCATTCCTACCAACAATGTATAAGAGTTTCCTTTTCTCTGCATCCTTGCCAGAATTTATTATTTTTTTTCTTTTTGATAATAACCATCCTAATTAGGGCAAGATGATATCCCATTGTGGTTTTGATTTGCATTTCCCTGATGATTAGTGATGTTGAGCATTTTTCATATATCTGTTAGCCATTTATATGTCTTCTTTTGAGAAGTGTCTATTTGTGTCTTTTGCCCACTTTTCAATGGAGTTATATGTTTTTTTCTTATTGAGTTGTTTGAGTTCCTTGTGTATTCTAGATTAACTAGTCTCCTATCAGATTAATAATTTATAAATATTTTCTCCCATTCAACAGGTTGTCTCTTTATTGATTATTACTTCTACTGTGAAGAAGTTTTTTAATTTAATTAAGTTCCATTTGTCTGCTTTTGTTCTTGTTGTCTATGTTTTAGAGGTCTTAGCCATAAATTCTTTGTCTAGACTAATGTCCAGGAGAGTTTTCCTTAAGTTATCTTCTAGTATTTTTAGTTTCAGGTCTTATATTTAAGTCTCTAATCCTTGTTGAGTTTATCTTCGTATTTGGTAAGAGATAGGAATTCAGTTTTATTCTGCATGTGGCTGTCCAATTTTCCCAGCACTATTTATTGAAGAGAGTGTCCTTTCCCTAATATAAGTTCCTGTTGGCTTTGTAAAAGATCATTTGTCTTTAAATATGTAATTTTATTTCTGGGTTCTCTCTTCTCTTCCATTGGTCTATGTGTCTATTTGTATACCAGTGTCATGCTGTTTTGTTTACTGTGGCTTTGTAATATATTTTGAAATCACGTAATGTGATGCCTGCAGCTTTGTTCTTTTTGTTCAGGATTGCTTTGGCTATTTCAGCTCATTTTTGGTTTCATATGAGTTTTTGGGTTGTTTTTCCTAATTCTGTAAAGAATGATGTCAGTATTTTGATAAGGATTATGTTGAATCTGTAGATTGCTTTGGGCAATATGTTTATTTTAACTATATTAATTCTTCTGATCCATGAACATAGGATGTTTATCCATTTGTTTCTATCACCTTCAATTTCTTTCAACAGTGTTTCACAGTTTTCCTTGTAGAGATCTTTTACCTCTTTGTTTAAATTTATTCCTAGGTATTTTTTTCTAGATATATTAAGTGGGATTGCTTTCTTGATTTTTTTTTTTTTTTTTTTTGCCTAGATCATTATTGATGTATAAAAATGCTAATTTTTGCACATTGATTATGTAACCTGCAAGTTTACTGGATTAATTGATCAAATCAAAGAGTTTTAGTGGAGTCTTTAGGTTTTTCTAGATATTAATTGATCAAATCAAAGAGTTTTAGTGGAGTCTTTAGGTTTTTCTAGATATTAGATTTTATCATCAGCAAAAGGACAGTTTTACTTCCTCATTTCCAATTTGGATGTCTTTTTTTTTTTTTTCTTCTCTTGCCTGATTGCTCTGGCTAGGACGTCCAGTACTATGTTTAACAGGAGTGGTGAAAGTGGGCATCCTGGCTGGGCACAGTGGCTTACACCTGTAATCCCAACACTTTGGGAGGCTGAGACTGGCGGATCACCTGAGGTCAGGAGTTCGAGACTAGTGTGGCCAACATGGTGAAACCCCATCTCTACTAAAAATACAAAAATTAGCTGGGTGTGGTGGCAGACAACTGTAATCCCAGCTACTCGGAAGGCTGAGGCAGGAGAATCACTTGAACCCAGGAGGTGGAGGTTGCAGTGAGCTGAGGCTGCACCATTGCACTCCAGCCTGAGCCGCAAGAGTGAAACTCCATCTCAAGAAAAAGAAAAGAAAAGAAAAAAGAAAAAAGAACAAAGTGGGCATCCTTGTCCTTGTCTTGTTCCAGGTTTTACAGGAAAGGCTTTCAACTTTTCCCCATTCAGTATGTTTTCAATTGTGGTTTTGTCGTATATGGCCTTTACCTTTATTAATTTGAGATGTGTTCCTTCTTTGCCTAGTTTGTTGACTGTTTTTCATCATAAAGAGATGTTGAATTTTATCAAATACTTTTTTTCTACATTTATTGAGACAATTGTATGGCTTTTGTCCTTCAGTCTATTGATGTGTTGTGTCATGTTTTTAGATTTGCATATGTTGAACCATCCTTGCATCCCTGATATAAATCCCACTTGATCACAGTGTATTATCTTTTTGATGTGCTGTTGGATTTGATCGTCTAGTATTTTGTTGAGGATTTTTATGTCTATGTTCATCAGATATATTGGCTTGTAGTTTTCTTTTTGTCATTGTGTCCTTGTCCGGTTTTGCTATCAGCATGATGCTGGCCTCATAGAACGAGTTAGGGAGAATTCCCTCCTCTTTGGTTTTCTTGGAATAGTTTCAGGAGGATTGGTATTAGTTCTTCTTTGTATGTTTGATACAGTTCAGCTGCAAATCCATCTGTTCCTGGGCTTTTCTTTTTTGAGAAACTTTTTTATTACTGATGCAATTGTCCTACTTATTATTGTTCTGTTCAGGTTTTCTATTTCTTCCTGATTTAGTCTTGGTAGCTTGTATGTTTCCAGGACTTCCTCTGTTTCCTCTAGGTTTTACAGTTTGTGAGCATACAGTTATTCATAATAGTCTCTGATTATCTTTTGTGTTTCTGTGGTATCAGTTGTAATGTCCCCCACTTTATTTCTGATTTTATTTGAGTTTTCTCTCTGCTTGGTTAGTATAGCCAGTGATTTATCAATTTTGTTTATCTTTTCAGAAATCCAATTTTTCATTTTGTTGATCCTTTGTATTTTTTCAGTTTCTATTTCACTTATTTCTGTTCTGATCTTTATTATTTCTTTCCTTCTGCTAATTTGGGGCTTGGTTTGTTCTTGCTTTTACAGTTCCTTGAGGTGTATTGTTAGGTTGTTCATTTGGCCTTTTTCTACTTTTTGATGTAGGTGTTTGCTACTATAAACTTCTTAGTAATTCTTTTTTGCTGTATCCCATAGGTTTTGGTATGTTGTCTTTTCATTTTTATTTGTTTAAAGAAATTTTTTATTTCCTTCTTAATTTCTTCACTAACACAGTGGTTGTTCAGGAGCATTTGTACAATTTCATGCATTTGTACAACTTCCAAAGTTCCTCTTATTTTTTGTTTTATTCTATTGTGGTCTGAGAAGATATTTGAGGTGGTTTTAATTTTTTAAAAAATATGTTGAGCCTTTGTTTTGTGGCCTAACATATCATCTGTCTTGGAGAATATTCAATGTGATGATAAGAATGTATATTCTGGCTGGGCAAAGTGGCTCATGCCTGTAATCCCAGCACTTTGGGATGCCAAGGCAGGTGGATCATGAGGTCAGGAGATTGAGACCATCCTGGCTAACAAGGTGAAACCCTGTCTCTACTAAAAATAGAAAAAAAATTAGCCAGGCATGGTGGCGGGTGCCTGTAGTCCCAGCTACTCGGGAGGCTGAGGCAGGAGAATGGCGTGAACCCAGGAGGTGGAGCTTGCAGTGAGCCAAGATCGCGCCACTACACTCCAGCCTGGACAACAGAGCGAGACTCTATCTAAAAAAA